>NC_066583.1:254917013-255124031 GCF_024323335.1 Lathyrus oleraceus
ATGATATATGAGGCCTATTTGGACATGAATAAACTCTCTCAAACCAAATCCATCCATCAAAACCATAAAATCAGTCACAGTTGACCAAGTTTGACTTTTTAGGGTTTCTGACTGATTGTGCATTGACTGATGACCTCTGAGCATCCAACCTTTGACCTAAACACTTCAAATGGATCCCCAAGTCATGTGAACATGTTGGACCAACCCTAGGGCCTTGGCTCAATGAGAATTGCACTTGCTTGCCTGATTGACTGATCTCCTGACCAGTTTGACCTAATTCTCCTGATAATCTTGCACTTGGGCAAAAGGGACAATGCAATGCTATGCAGTGGACCATGTTATGCTATGACCTAATATGAGAATGTATGTACAATGATGGGTGCAAATTTGAGGTGCTACAGCTGCCCCTATTCAATCAGCTGGGAACCCGAACGGATGATAGCAATGACTGTCAGACTTTCAGGGTAAACAGGGATTGAATACTAAGAACCGTAGAAATTTGCACCAACTGGATATAATACAAGAATGCCTGTCAGGATCGGCAAAGAAACAGTCTTGAAAGAAAAATCCGTCTGGAACGAAAAAAGGAAATCGGCCTGAATACCGAAACAGAAACGTCGACGTGGATACCAAAATAAATGGTAACACAGGGATAACCACGGCTTGAGCGTCGTAAGTACATCGACCTGATCGTCGGAAACTTCTTCGGTCTGAATACCGGAAAAACATAAGTACATCGACCTGATCGTCGGAAACTTCTTCGGTCTGAATACCGGAAAAAACATAAGTACATCGACCTGATCGTCGGAAACTTCTTCGGTCTGAATACCGGAAAAACATAAGTACATCGACCTGATCGTCGGAAACTTCTTCGGTCTGAATACCGGAAAAAACATAAGTACATCGACCTGATCGTCGGAAACTTCTTCGGTCTGAATACCGGAAAAATTGGCCTGAGTGCCAAAGCGTGAATTGGTTTGTGTTCCAAAACACTCAACATCCTGAAGAGGGCTAGAAAAGCAGTCTTGTTAAAGGATGGACATTCGATTCCATAGGGAATACGAATCTTACTAAACTGGGGAGGACGACTTCGACCCAAGAGCGCATGAGACATATTATCTATAGCCGTCAAAACGTAGATAATAACCTCGCATGGAAGATTATCCATAACCGGGTTGTAGGTTGTTAAATGAATAATCGACCGACATCATCCTGAAGAGAGCGAAGGCAAACTTGTTAAAGGATGGACATCCGATTCCGAACAAAGGAATACGAATCTTACTCAACTGGGGAGGACGACTTCGACCCAAGAGCGCATGAGATATATTATCTATAGCCGTCAAAACGTAGATAATAGACTCGCATGGAAGATTATCCATAACCGAGTTGCAGGTTGTAAAATGGATAAATCGACCGACAAGAAAGGCATCGGGGTACCGGGACTAGGTATGCAAAAGATGACCAATCAAAAGGGGAAACCACAGACATTACCAGTAAACGGTGAATGAAAGAGGACCCGCTGGGGATAAAGTTGCTGACTCAGAGCAAATATCCAAAAGGAAGGGGAAGACCCACTGGGGACAATACTGCTTGATCAAGGCAAGTATCCAGAGGGGACAGGCCTATCAATACCGCAAACCGGGTACTGATAACTGCAAAGAGGGGATTACATCTACCGGTTAGTAGGCAGAAAACCACGGAAAAGGTAACCAGTCATCCACTAGGATGAGCACAAAGGGCTAACTCCACCAAGGGGAGAACGTGGGATTTTACAACTACCGGGTTGTAGGTAGAAAACCACAAAGATAGGACTTACAACTACCGGTTCGTAGGTAGAAGCCAACAAACAGTCTGCTGAGAGACAGAGTGAGAAAAAAGGATTTATAACTACCGGGTAGTAGGTAGAAGACCGAAAAATCCGCCAACAATCAGAATGAACCACAAAGGTTACCTCTGCTAGGGGATGAAAGTGGGATTTTACAACTACCAGGAGTCGGTAGAAAACCACAAATATAGGACTTACAACTACCGGTTTGTAGGTAGATGCCAACAAATTCCGCTGAGGATAAGATGAATGAGTGCCGGTTAGTGAGCGACTATTCATTTATGCCCTAGGGAAGTACAGGAGACAGCCAACAGGAAGCCAATTTAGGATCGATCAGAAAAGGCAGACTGAAACAAGACTCATCCTAATGAGGAAAGAACTCAATAGGGAAAACCCATCCCGTGTAGGGAGGGAACGGAAGCAACCGCCATCCACGAGGATGTATCTCAGTGGGGAAATGGCAGGAAAGGATAGACACTTTCTGCTTAAGGGGTTGGCTCTACATGGAGAGATCAGGCACACCCAACTCTGCTAGGAAAAACTACTGGAGAGATCTGTATCAACAAATAGCAGGAGACAACCATCAACAGATACACGGCAACAGCTGCAACATGAGTATCCAAATGCTATGATTATGCATGTATGCATTCTACCTAAAAAATGTATGATGAATGTTGACAAACAGACATGTAAACACACAGGTTCGGGAATCAACCATCCGGTACTACTCTTCTTCCATAGGGAAGGCCAAAAACACCAGAGAGAAAACGCGATCTGCTGGAAACCGAGATATCAGGGAAAAACACCATCCTGCGGGGAGAGGAGAAGACTGCTCTGCTGGAGAGACGAACACTAACGTCTTCAGTAAACACTCTACTTGGGGAACTGCCCCACAAAAGTATTTCAATAGCAACCTTGCTGGGAGTGCCCCACGGTAGGGCTCAAACAACCCTCTACTGGAGGTGCCCCACAATAGGGCTAACAGGGACTTTGAGGAAGAATGTTGTACTACCGGGAACATGAAGATAAACAACTTCAACCAACACTGCACTGAGCAACCTTGCTGAGGAGAAACCAAAAGAAGTTCGACAGGAGAAAGATAAAGTTATGCTCGAGATACGAACAAATGTCTTACCTGTTGGTAATCATACCACCCTCGGGAGAGCACTGCGAATCTCCTAAGTATCCTTCCATCATCGTGAATGTTCACTTTGTTTAAGAACAATTTTTTGAAAAATTTGTTTATTTTGAAAACAATGATACTTTATCAATTAAAAACAGGCAAAACATTTATTGAGTTGAAACAAATAAGAGTGCAAATAATTGGATAAAAGCTCAAATTGATGTGATGGAATGGTAGTCTGCAAAGGGCAAGACTCCATAGATCTGTACAAGTTTGAAATCGGTGATATATATCGGAGAGGGCTACATTGAACATAATGACCTTTCCTCTACCATTCCGAATTTTCGATGTATTCGGAGCTTCAGTCGACGACGGATCGAGAATCCCTGACGGATGACAGATATAGAGCACAGTCTTGTCAAGATGCAGTTACTTGCCAAATCCCTAATTTTTGCTTAGATTGCCCCGGTGTGAGGTGTTCAATCTAGCGGGATGCAAATTCTTTTTTCAATGTCTCTAACTTTTGCCTGGATCGCCCTTTTGGGTTTTCAATCCACCGAGACGCTCCTTTTTGCCTAAGTCGCCCCTTGGGGTGTTCGACTTAGCGAGCTGTTTTTTTTTATTTTTTTTTTTTTAGGCGAAGTATTTCTTGACTGCATCAGACTTCACAGGACGAGTGAACTTCTTCATCCGTTGCTGTAAGTGTTAAAGCATCGCCTGAAAAGGCTCTCTTGACAACGTTCGGACGTTCGTAGCTTGTAAAGTCCACTTGCCCCTGGAATCGGGTGTGAAAGACAAGACTTTCCTGAGCACGAGGTCACCTTCTCGGAACACACGAGACTTGACCTTCTTATCGAATGCTTTCTTCACTCTCTGCTGATATAACTGACCATGACACATGGCAGTTGATCTCTTCTTTTTGTTTGAATTCAGCAACAGTCAACTTGGGACTTTGAGGGTGCTATGTTTCTTTTGTTTTTTTTTTTCTTTTTCTTTTTCTTTCTTGTGATTTCTTTTGATTTCTTTTGATTTTGCACCCTCCTCTTTCTCTCTTTTTTTTTATAAATGCCCCAGTTGGCTGTTCTGCTGATTCTCGAGATGCAGCTGAGTGTGATCTTTTTTCTTGCTCAAGAAGTCGGGAAATACCGTCAGGAATCCCTTCAACATCATCTTCTTCCGCTTCGAATACAGGGAATTCAAAATTGGGAGATGACGTCCGATCATTATGTTTAATGGGTTTGAGAAACAACCTGCATAAAGATTTTGATATGAAAAGCTCTTTGAAAATCAAACAAGACAATCGTTATGCAGATGAAAAGATTGCTTTTATTCTTGTTTTTAGGGTTTTTTGTGATCACCAATTTCATGTAAATAGCGAAAAGAGAAAACAAATGGAAAAACAAATGTTTAACATGAATTTATTTGAATGAAAATATCATTGCACAAAATGTTGCCAACAATGCTATCACTTCTCCTTTTGGCATGGGAGAAGGGTTTTTAAACAAAGTGATTATTACAGAGACTTATGAACAACTGTAGGAACGCCCACAGTGACCCAATTGTGATAGATCCCACCGGGGATGACAACCGTCAGTATCTCTTGCATCAGCAGCTTCTGTTTTCTGAACAACCCTTCTGAAGAAAAAGTCGGCGCCAGCCCAGGACTTGTTATCTTCAAGCTTGATTAACACGGGGACCTAAATCCTCCAAGATCAGAATACCTGACCTCACAAGGTCTTGAACCTTCATCTTCAGCTGGAAACAACTATCCACATCATGACCAGGAGCACCCGAATGATACACACAATGCTGTTCAGGCCTATACCACCACCGAGGGTTGACGGGTATGGGCGGCGGGTCTCTGGGAGTAATCAAGTTCCGCTCTAACAGAGAGGGATACAGTTCGGCGTAAGACATGGGGATTGGATCAAAAATGATCTTCTTCCTCTCATTACCCGTGCCAGCTTGAATGTCAACGGGAGGCTGGTAAGCCTGCTGCTGAGGATGACGTTGTTGACGCTGATGCTGCTGAGCTGGTCTTCCCTGTTGCTGTGGAGTTTGAGTTGCTGGAATAGTCACAGCGGCGACTTGCCGATATGGTCCTCTATTTGCACTCCTTCGACGGTGCACAGCATTCGTTTCATTCTCTCCCCTTTTGGGTGCCCCAGAGAATGGCTTCTTAGAATTTGAAGAGTTTGAAGAGCCAGGATCTTGAATCTTTCCTGCTTTGATAAGGCTCTCAGTTCTTTCCCCACAGACAACAACATCTGAAAAGCTACTGAACGGGCAACTTCCCAAGCGATCCATGAACACGCCTTGCAAAGTTCCAATGAACATGTCAGTCAGTTCTCTCTCCAACATCGGAGGTTGCACTCTTGCGGCTAGCTCACGCCATCTCTGAGCATACTCTTTGAAGCTCTCCTTATCTTTCTGATACAAGCTCTGCAATTGGGTTCGGCTCGGCGCCATGTCCATGTTGTGCTTGTAATGCCTCAGAAAGGCTTCTCCCAAGTCTCTCCAGCTTCTGACTGATTCTTTCTTCAATTCCATGTACCAGTCCAAAGATGCCCCGGATAGACTATCCTGGAAAAAGTACATCCACATTTTCTCATCGTCAGTGTAAGTAGATATCTTCCTGAAGTAAGCCTGCACATGGGTGCGAGGACAGGAGGTACCATTGTACTTGTCGAAAGAAGGTGCTTTGAATTTGTAGGGAATCTTCAACCCTTCCACCAGACCCATGTCGGTCACATCAAACCCAAGGGAGTTCTGACATTCCATGGCTCGGATTTTCTCAGCAAGATCATCCACTTTTCTATCCCTCTCTTCGGTTTTCACAACGTCATCGTCCTCACTGAGGAGAGTAAACATGTCCTCTTGTCTGTCAAAAATCGGAGCAGGATGACGAATGGGAGCCCGGGTAGCTCTGGCACTGACCTCTGCAGCAAGAGGCTGTCCATTGATTCTTATTCCTCTCAACTCTTCCCCGATGGCATAGTCGTTAGTGGGAGCAGCAACATTGATAGTCTCATGAGCGGGTGCAGCAATAGGCGAAGCACGGTTGGAAGTCTGAAGTACAGTCTCTTGTCTCTGAACCAGGGCTCGGAGCTCTTCCTGACCTTGAGCAACCCCTTGCATCATCGTTATGAACTGGGCCATGTTCGCCCTCATCTCAGCCAACTCAGTCTGAACCTGATCCATACTTCTTTGATGATTGAGTCTGGTCGCGGTGCGGACGGTGATCAACAATCCTGTCTCAGTCAAAACCCAAAGTGAGAAGTCACGTCCCCAAACATGTCTGTAATGCAAGGATGATATGTGTATGATATGCATATGATGCGGATGCTATTTTATCATGGATGATCCTGAAAAGGATATGCGTATGCGAGTTAACTTTTTTTCATGCATTACTATTTTTTTTGGAAAATAAACATGCTATGATGCAAATGATGGAGCCAAGACTGGCAGGAACTGGCATCTGAGGAACCATCTGAAACCCCAAAGTCATCTGAGGAGCTGGCATCTGAACCCAAGTCTGGAGAACTGAGTCACCATCTGAGCGAGTACCCTCAAATTCAGCCCAGGGATCCGAAATAAACGGAACCCTCCGATCAATACCAGGGTCAAACCTCGGGCGTCCAGAAATATAACTCGTAGTCACCATCAGTACCAGGAGTCACCAACTGTACCTGTTAAAATGATCAATCCCGCCCCGCTCACGGGTGTCATCTAGGTCAGGGTAAAAGTCGAAGAGAAACGCAGCATAAATAACCTTTCGCAGAATATCATCATATACACACCTGAAGTATGTAACGACGATATCCTACCAGGGTCTGAACTGCTCGTGATATCAATGTTCCGCTAAGTGGCGCAATACCACCCGCTTCCCATGAATCACTCTATTCCTAGGTTCCCTAGATTTCACTCATAGCCTGGGTATTGGGCCTTTTTCCTCGAGTAACTCCCACCCCAAACAGAGAAACACAGCCAGATGAACAGATGAATATGAATGAATGCAAACATAAATGCAAACAATAAATGCAAACAGTAAATGCAAATATATACAAATGAATGCAATAAATAAAGCAGTGCAAAGCAACCAAAACCCTAACCTAGAGAGCGCTAGGAGAGACTCGCTTAGGGAAGACGGACCAGCACAGGTCAACTTCTCTATTTCCCCAGCAGAGTCGCCAGCTGTCGCATTACGCGAAAAACCGGCGGGAAAAGAAGAAACAACAGAGCCGCCACCGTGCGTTATTTATCCCAAAAGAGGGAAAGGAAACGCTCAGAGTAAACCTGGAAAGAACATGGTCTCGCGACCAAAGAGAATGGGTTCGGGAGTCGGTTATGCGAAGGGAAGGTATTAGCACCCCTACGCATCCGTCGTACTCGACGGGATCCACGCACAGTAGAAAGGAAAATTGGTTGCTAAACACTGCTCAAACTCACACACACTGGCTGAAAGAGACAAAAGAAACTGACTGAGACTGACTCGGCAGGATGTCGCGTCCTGGGCCTACTTAGTCTATCAGGCATAGACATCAGAGTCGAAGTAGTTCGGACCGGGGAAACGACACGTGCTCGCTAGGATATCGCATCCTATGCATACGTATCTCCTTTGGACGAAGGAGAATCAGAGCATTCGTAGCTCGGCTGACACACACACAAACAAACATAAACAAAGGCAAACGTGGAGCCCGAATGCCAATCACTGGACTTACATCAGCATCTGAACCAAAACACACTGGAACCCGAATGCCACTCGATGGACTTACATCAGCTTCCAAGCACACAACAACACAACAAGTTAATAGGGAGTCGGGGACTCGAGCCTATAACTGTCAAGCACACACTCAAACAAACAGACAACAAATTGCTAAGGAGTCAGGCACTCGAGCCTAGCAACTGTCAAACAACTCACACAAAAAGAAAAAAGGCGCCCGGAGAGATCAGCTCAATCTCCTGCCTACATACTTCATCTGGTATGAAGATCAGGGCGATGTAGTTCCCCTACGCAGGGATAAAGAACTAGCCTAACCAGATAACAGAGGGAGACACAACACTAGGGAGACTACGACTCGAGCCTAGATGTTGTCATGCAAAGTCATCCCTAAGTTAAGGTTTCTAGCTAACTTGCACAGGAAGCAAGCCTATCCTAAACATGACTCGCACAGGAAGCAAGCCACACCTAACTCTAACTTGCACAGGAAGCAAGAAGGGTCTCGATTGCAACTAGGGCAAGAGAAAGGGAAGGTCTCAATCGCAACGAGGGCGAGAGAAAAGAATTAGTGTTAGTTGTTAGTCAAACTCGACAAGACATCGCATCTCGTGCCTACGTATCTCATCTGGACATGAGAATCAGAGTTGCCGTAGTTCGGCTAAACTATCCTTGTTGGTTTGTGTTTTTTAAGTGGACAACGTCACTGCACAATCTACCTGATGCTCGACCTTTGGAGACTTACTCACCTGTAGTAGAAGGAGTTAACGTATCCTTAAGAAGGGATGATGTTTGTTTGTGTTTTAGGAAAGCTCAAGCAAGAAAGGAAGTCCTATACGAAGGAACCGTGCTACCTTAATTGACATGCAAACGAGACTACGCGGAGTCTAACAAACCTAGGGGATACAATCACACCACACAAGCACATACATCATAAAATAAACACACCAACAAGGGGGCTCAAACATCAAGGCTAGGTTTTAGTCGAGGGGTCATATCAACCTCAACAAACAAACCTCTGGAACTGGGTAAATGGTGCTCTTAACCTTGCCATTGAGGGGCTAAGGTGAAGCAGATGAAAAGTGAGTGAAGATAAGACTTCACAGCTCTTATCCCTGGTCAGGGAGAGCTTAAGACAAGAATGTGTGGGTTCAGAAGGTAGGAACCCTTCTACACATTTGATACTGACTCAACTGTACAATTGTACAAGATCTTGGGTTTGTATCTGCAATGCATCAACACAGTGGTGTGAGCAAAGCAGATAACACACAGAATAGCAGGGGATAGGTTGCATATCCCTTGGGTTCTGCCAATTGCCTCTTCACTTAGGAGGTCTTTGACTATGTACAAGGACAAATTGTAAACATTCACAAACATTGCCTCTTAAGGAGGACTTCAGACAGTTGCCTGGCCAAGTAACAGGCCAGGTCTTCCAGACTACATGAAGATTAGAAGTATACCTCAATGCAAATTGCTTATACAAGCAAAGCAAAGCAAAGCAAAAGTTCACAAGGAACTGAGCAACTAAAAGCACCTGAAATAGTCAAGCAGACATTAGTATGCAACTTCAAAACAAAGCAAAAGGAAACAGACATCAACAGTTAATCATAAGCAAGTGAATGGGCAAGGCACAAGGCTCAAGGCATGTAAGCCAAGCCACCTACAAAACAAACAAGTTAATCAATGATATTCAAGCAAGCTCAATCAAAAAGAATTGGTCTCATTGGTCATTTGTTGGTCAACATGAAAACATGAGCTCAAATGTGAGTAACAGGACCACTAGGGCAAGCCTAGGGTCAAAAGAGAATGAGAAAGTCAAAACAGCAAATGGCAAGTGTCCAAAATCATGTTTAAACAATTAAGAAACACAACCAATTGGGTTCACATGCATATCAATCATTATCATCATTTCATGAACAGTTTAGGTCAAGGTATAGCAAACAGAAGCTCATAGGAGTCAACAGAAGGACTTGCATCAAAAGCAAACTAAAACATTTCCAAAAATCACCAAATAAATCATGATCAATCCTAACACATAGCATGGTAAGCATGTCAAATTTCATCACATTTGGACAAGTGGAAGGCAGTCAATGAAAATCAGAAAGGCAAGGCAATTTTGAACATGCTCAAAGAAGTCAACCAAACATGCATCAACTTGAAAAATTCATAAATCAGAGATGGCATATGATAAATGAATGGGACTAAAACCATGACAAAGCTTAAGATGTCTATTAATCACATGTAAAATTTCAAGTTCATCTAATAAAGTATGAGAATTTCACAAATGAAATGGCAACATGTATCACACAAGTCAACATTTTGGTCAAACAGGGGAGAAAATCTCAAACAATTAGGAAATGCCATAAATAATTCCAAGAAAATTCACATGTAAACTAGACATACAAGAGTACATTCATGCAAAAATTCACATCAATTGGAGGTCAGGAAGCATGGTAAAGAAAATCATGAAGTTGCATATCAATGGTGTGACACAAATTGTCACACCCTAATTCAAAAATTCATAACTCACAATCCAGGTAAGATAAATTCACAAACTCTACACCAAAATCACCATGGATGAGTCTAGTTTAAGCACAAAAAATTTCAGGGCCATTGGATAATGCATCACTATTTCACAAATGATTTGGCAAAATGTACAAGAAATGGATACATGTCACAAACCCTAGCATAATAAAAAATCCACTCATCCAAAAATTCTGGAAAAATCATGATAAAAAAGTAGAGATCATGATGAATCAAATGAAAAAAATTTCATTAATTTTGGATTAGAAATGATGATGCTATGATTTTTACAAGTTTGATCATGTAAATGAAATAAATATTGAACCAAAAATGAATTAAACATGATTTATTAAAATAAATTGGAACGGAGTGGCAAATGTGTAAATAAGCGAACCACTTATCAAAACACGGCGTTTTGGACATGAGCAGGAAATGTTATGATTGGTTGTTATGGGAGCACAGTAGCATGCACGTGAGATACCAAATTTCTTGAAAATTTATGAACATTAGGGTTTATGCAGCAAGCTTCATCTTCTTCCAAATTCGATTCAAAAGAAAATTTCCAGAAATACAAATTGAAAACAACATTCGAACCAGCCAAACATCCACATCAACATTCTACCATTTGTTTTCAGTAACTTAAGCTAACACAAGAGAAATAAGCAAAAACAACTTTCAACATGAAGCTTCAACTCAACAATATTCACTCAATACTCGACCATTTTTATGGATTCAAGGCTCAATGGAATCAGAAAAACAAGGCCTACCTAAAGCATGGCATGGTTTAGAGAATAAAGGAACTCGAAAACTTACCAAAAATGAAGAGCAGCTGTGATATAGTTGTTGTTTGGTGATGTTGGCTTAAAACAGATGTTCCAAATTGCTTGAAATGATGGATGAGTGAAGGCTTCAGCTCAGGAAAGCTTGGTCTTGCTTGAATCGAACTCTGCCATTGATGTAGCTTGGAGAAAACAGTTCGCGTGCTGTGCTTTCAGTTGGGAAATGGTGCTTAAAAATGGTGCCAAGATGATGATAGATCATGAAACAACAAAAGCCAGCTCGAGTTGTTTTGAATTTTTTCAGCAGAAATTCAAAGATGAAGAAATGAGGTTTTTTGGAGGAAATGGTTTTTTGGTCTTCAATTGATGTCTGCTAGGGTTGCAATTGACAGAAAATGTGTATATATACTTCTGTTTAGTGATTCTTAATCATGGTTAATGGAATATTAGTTGGAAATTTGGTTAGAGAATGTATTTTGACATTTTGCTAAAATCAACCAAATTGCAAGGAGGTGCATGAGGCTGCACGAAAATGGGCTTTGGACAAGTCATAAACAACATATCAAACCTTATTTGAATGGCAAAATTGGTTAAAAGTGGTTAAATCAAAAAGTCAAAAATTCACTTCACTTAAAAATAATTCAAGTAAGTCAAAAAATGCCATTTTGATCCATAAGGTTTTGGTACATGAAGGTCACATTTTTGGAAAGAGGAGGTTAAATATGACTTGTTGGAAAAAACCTCACCAAATTTGGCCAAATGGTTTGAGAGATATGGCCTTTTGAAGTTCAAGAATTTTTGAAAATGAAATGATCATATCTTGCCAACCATACATGGGAATTGAGAGTTCTTGGACTTTTTGGAAATGGGAGAACAAGATCTTCAACTTTCATTTTGGGCAAAAATTCATTTGAAGCTTGTATCATGATGTAAGTTTGGGATCAAGAAGTTTCCATTTTTGGCAGTTAAAATTACAGGTCCAGTTTCTATTTTTGGAAATTTCTGATTTGACTTCAAATTCTTCAATGATGATGTTTGTCATGATATATGAGGCCTATTTGGACATGAATAAACTCTCTCAAACCAAATCCATCCATCAAAACCATAAAATCAGTCACAGTTGACCAAGTTTGACTTTTTAGGGTTTCTGACTGATTGTGCATTGACTGATGACCTCTGAGCATCCAACCTTTGACCTAAACACTTCAAATGGATCCCCAAGTCATGTGAACATGTTGGACCAACCCTAGGGCCTTGGCTCAATGAGAATTGCACTTGCTTGCCTGATTGACTGATCTCCTGACCAGTTTGACCTAATTCTCCTGATAATCTTGCACTTGGGCAAAAGGGACAATGCAATGCTATGCAGTGGACCATGTTATGCTATGACCTAATATGAGAATGTATGTACAATGATGGGTGCAAATTTGAGGTGCTACAAATAGCATACTCTTTCTTCCCTGATTCGTCTTGCTGACCAAGGACACAACCCATTGAGTCTTCAAGAACTGTCAGATACATAATCAACGGTCTTCCTTCCACAGGTGGGGACAGAATTGGAGGCTCAGACAAATACTCTTTAATACTGTCAAAGGCCTTTTGGCAATCCTCGGTCCAATCATGAGACTGATCTTTCCGAAGGAGCTTGAATATCGGCGCACATGTGGCAGTCATGTGGGATATGAATCTGGAAATACAATTCAAGTGGCCAAGAAAACCTCGGACTTGCTTCTCAGTTTTGGGTGCGGGCATCTCTTGTATTGCTTTGACCTTTGCAGGATCAACCTCAATACCTCTCTCGCTGACAATAAAACCCAATAACTTGCCGGAACGGACTCCAAATGTGCACTTGTTAGGATTCAAACGAAGCTTGTACTTCCTCAAACGTTGAAAAAGCTTCAACAAGTGCTCTACATGTTCAACTTCCGTTCTTGACTTTGCAATCATATCATCAACATATACCTCGATCTCCTTGTGCATCATATCATGAAACAAGGTAGTCATAGCTCGTTGATACGTGGCTCCGGCGTTCTTCAAACCAAAGGGCATCACTCGATAACAGAATGTTTCCCAAGGTGTGATAAATGTTGTTGTCATGGCGCGAAAAATACCCAAGCGTAAGGAACGCTCGAAATATAAGCAAAACAGAGTCGCCACCAAACTTTATTTATTCCCAAAGAGGGAAAGGGGAAATATCGATAAAACCCACGAAAAAAACAAAAAGAAATGGTCGTCGCAACCAAATCGGGTTCGGGAGTCGGTTATGGAAGGGGAAGGTATTAGCACCCCTCACATCCATCGTACTCGATGGGACCCATCTAGTTAGTTTTGTGTTAGAATGTTAGCGTGATATCGTTTGTGATCTTCTACTTATCAGGTGAGGAAATAGAAATAAAGAAAGGAAAGACTTAGGGATGTTTTAATATTAATGTGCCTGATAAGATTTCGCAATCCTGCTCCTACGTATCTCCAGGTTCTATGAAGAACTCAAGGCATACGTAGTTCTACCCAAAGAGAACTACTGGATGGATTGCTTTTAAAGAGAGTGATGCTTGGATCACATTTGAGCGATTAAACCTTTACTTGTTGCTCACTCTTGGAGGCTGAAGTCTTTGTTTGTTTCACATCAAAATAGATGTTGCATACTCTTTTCTGAAAATGTTTCTCGGAGTCGCACAAGGGCGAAAAACAAGTTTGATGAGTTTTAAGTTGATTTTAAATGGAGACAAACATCTAAGCAGGGAGCTCTACTGCAGTACTCAGATGCTCGAAAAGGAAGAGGCCTAAGCCCAATCACTCTCTTTTCATCCAAAAGTTTGTTATAAAAATGTGTGGCAAATTAAGTCAAAGTTCATTAACGGAAGACGATTAATCAGACAGAGAGCTCTACAGCAGTGTCCAAATAATCGGGAAAGAGAAGGTCGATACCCAATCAATCTTTTTCTTCTATAAGAGAAATGACCTAATTCTAGTAATTATTGTATTTTAATATGGAAGACGAATGTTTGAACATTGAGCTCTACAGCAGTATCCTAACATTTGAAGCAGAGAAAGTCTAAACTTAATCAGTTTCTTCCATTTTTATTGTGAAAAGCATTTGAAAATAGGGGGACGACTTGACGTTGGACCAAGCGTCTGAAGTTGACTTATGAAAATAATTTGGATGTGGCGGGGGCGGATGTTTTTTTTAATGGATGACAATTGCTCGAATGGCCGAGTAAGGCTACTCGTATCCAAGTAATTGAGGAGAGAAATCGAAGGCTCGAGACCATCTCCATTTTTATCTTTTTTGAAATAATGTTTAAATATAATTAGGTATTTTTTAAGGCGAAAAACCAAGGTATTCAAGAGGCGTGCACCAACAGTTACTTTGTCTTTCAATTTTATAAAAATATTTTTCGCATTAACAACTTGACATTGGATCAAGTATTTTAGAAAGGAGACAAGTTCCTTCTTGTTATGAAAAGGAGTTTTTGTTTTACAAAGATATAAAATAAGCATATCACAAGTGTGCAAACTTAAAATCAAGGTAAATGCAAGTATGTTTTATACAACACCAAAGTGCATCGGACCAAAATACCATTCATGGAGAAAATTAATTAACTATTTAATAGAAGGACTAAATACTTAATTAACCAATTTGTAAAACACAACAGTTAATCAAGAAACTAATTAATAAGCAACTATCTCATTAACTCATAATGATAGGAAAAATAGAAGCAACTTAAGATGGGTGCATAATTAATTGGTAGTGTGATAATTAGCATATATAATTCACATGTGAGTATGTATATATGGTAAACTTTAGAATAGAAAATGTATATACCTACCTAAATAACTCATATGTCCGTATATAAAAACCTTAGAATAGAAAATCAATATATATATACTTACATAACATTAAGAACGAATATATATATATATATATATATATATATATATATATATATATATATATATATATATATATATATATATATATATATATATATATATATATATATATATATATATATATATATATATATATATGTGTGTGTATAAACTCAAAAAACAGTCAGTAAATACATATAAAAACAACTTTCTATAAGCTCAAAAATTGAAAACTTAAACCTATATATAACTAATTGAACATAAATCTTAATGACAACATCATATAAAACCAAAACAACATTTTTAATGTTAAAAATGAAAAGGAAAAGAGAGGGAGAAGGAAAGAACAGTCAGAGTCGGAAAGCAGATGAACGACGATGTGGTGAACTAGGGCTTAACGACGACGAGGATTAATGCAACCGCGTCAAAACTTAGTGATGTCTCGCCGGAGCTAGGTTCAGCGATGGTCATCATGCATTCCTTGGCTGAACCGTTTTCGGAAGTGCACAGTTTTATTGTGGTGTGCAACAGTATTGTTCGCGTGAGGAGTGGTGTTTTTATGGAAATCTTTCTTTTGTTGTTAAGAGTGAAAATGATGAAATATTATGTTGGAATTAATCGGAGGTTATGGTTGTCATGAGTAGAGTTGAGTGAAAGAGAGATAAGAGGTTTATGTGCTAAGTGATGAACGGATGATGTTTTGAAGAAGATAATCTTAGTCTTTCATGAGGAGGAAGAAGGTGTTTTTTTTTGTGCTTTTCTACATCAAGTCTCATGTGGTTTAAAGAAAAAAAAATGATACTTAAAGAAACATGTGGATCGATCACATGCCACGAACCTTCCACAACCATGCGCCAAGTGTCTCCTTCTTAAAGGAGAAATTTAAAGATATTTTGCATTCTTTCTAATTCTTAAATTAAATGATAATAAAAATTAAACTTCACTAATTAAAATAAAAAAAATAAAAATTGAATTGAATTTAACACACAAATAATTTTAATTAATTTTACTAACTAAATTGCCTATAACATAAAAAATAAATCGGAAAAAAAATAATAATAACAAAAATCAGGCGTAAAATGTCCAAAAAATAAATTGAATTCACTTAATTGATCGGCACAAAATAAACTTCTCGGAAATATACAGGTTTTGATAAAATTTTGAAATAAAAATTGTCTAGTTAAAAGGCTCAGATTGATTGAAATGCGACCGAAAAAGTAGTCGAAAAAATAAAAGGAGTGCGCCAGATTACACTACGCGGGTTGTAGATTAATAAAATTGACGTTTGCAAGCTCAGTTTTGAAAATTTTCGCCCGCTAATTCGACATACAATTGAGAAACGGTGCAACCGGTTTGTCTGTAGATCCGAAAAATTAACCTAGCTGAAATTCCAAGCACTATGCAAAATAAAATGCATGTGGTGACAAGTATAAAATGCAAACATCTAGTGAATGCACTGTTTCACAGACTGAATAAATACGAACAGACAATTAGACGCAGATGAATCTCCCTTGGACCATTTGCTTCTCATTCTCAAACACAAACAAAACCTATACATATATTCAGACAACGACAACGCTCTTGATTCTCACCTTCTGAACCTCTGAAACAAGATGTAATTGAATGAATGATGCACTGAGATCGAGAAATCAAGTCTTTCGACTTCTTAATCAACATATGATGAATGAAGGTTATTAAGATAAGATAAAATGCCAAAACTTCTGACTTTTTATCTAAAATCTTGATAAATTCTTTTTAACTGATGAAATGCATGACAAAATGGATCGATTCATGCTATGTTGATACGAGTGAAAAACTCAAGGTAAAATTTAGGGTATGACAGTTGTCTTCTCCATATCCTCGGGTGCCATTTTGATCTGATTATATCCGGAAAATCCATCCATAAACGAGAAGATATTGAATTTAGCTGTATTATCTACCAAGATATCAATATGTGGTAGAGGAAAATCATCTTTTGGACTAGCTTTATTCAAGTCTCTATAGTCCACACACATTCGGACTTTTCCATCTTTCTTAGGCACGGGCACAATATTGGCCACCCATTGAGGATATGTAGAAGTCACCAGAAACCCCAGATCAATTTGCTTCTGAACTTCTTCTTTGATCTTCACTGCCATATCAGGATGAGTTCTTCTGAGCTTCTGCTTCACAGGCACGCACTCAGGCTTCAAAGGCAGAAAATGTTGCACGATATCTGTATCTAGACCAGGCATGTCTTCATACGAACAGGAAAAGACGTCGACGTATTCTCGTAGCAACTCAATCAACCCCTTTTTAACAGATTCTTCCAGGAGTGCCCCAATCTTCACTTCTCGCACACAATCTTCAGACCCCAAGTTGACTGTTTCCAGATTCTCAAGATGCGGCTGAATGATTTTCTCTTCATGCTTAAGCAGACGGGTAATCTCGTCAAGAATCTCTTCAACATCATCTTCTTCCGTCTCAAATACAGGGAATTCAAAGTTGGGAGGTGGTGTTGGATCATTATGTTCAATGGGTTTGATTAACCTGCATAATGATTTTGGATAAAAAGAGATTTTAGAATTCATACAAGGCAAATCATTATGCAGATGAAAAGATTGATTTTATTCTTATTTTTAGGGTTTTATGTGATCACCAATTTCATGCAAAAGGGAAAAGGGAAAATAATTGGAAAAACAAACATTTAACATGAATTTATTGAATGAAAATATCATTGTATTTATGCGCCAACAATGTCATCACTTCTTCTTTTGGCATGGGAGAAGGGTTTTTAAACACAATGAACATTACTTTGACTTATGGATAACTGTTGGAACATCAACAGCGATCCAATTATTGCAGATCCCTCCAGGGATGACGAAGTTGTCAGAATCCTCTGCATCCTCCTCCAAAATGGCAGCAACCTCTTCATCTTGACCAGTGTGGATGAATCCACCACTCTTGAATAGCCCTTGCTTGTTGAAGACACCAGAAGAATACCCTATGCCAGCCCAGGATTTGTTGTCTTCCAGCTTAATCATTTTCCCCAATCTAGCAGTTGCGCCATGCTCAATGGCCAACTTAGCATCTTTATAGGACGCAAATGAAGAAGCTCCTTTCTTAATAGGCTCAGCAATAGATAAAGCTTGGAACGGAGTTCCAACTTCATCCTCAGCATCTATATAAGAGAAGGAAGACAAATGGCTAACCAGGAGAGCCTTTTCTCCCCCTACCACCACCAGCTTTTTGTTTTTCACAAACTTCAGTTTCTGGTGTAGGGTGGATGTCACGGCGCCTGCCTCGTGAATCCATGGTCTGCCCAACAGACAACTATATGATTGGTGAATATCCATAACCTGGAAGGTAATCTAGAAATCACTTGGTCCAATTTTGAATGGGAGATCAACCTCTCCAATCACAGTTTTACGAGACCCATCGAAAGTTTTCACTACCACTTCACTCTGCCTCATGGGAGGCCCCTGATATGACAATTTTGCAAGAGTGGACTTTGGCAACACATTCAATAATGACCCAGTGTCCACCAGCACATTGGACATGGCATCATCTTTGCAGCTCATAAATATGTGTAATGCCAAGTTGTCGTCTCTTCCCTCCTCGGGGAGATCAGCATCACAGAAACTTAAATTGATACAAGCGGTGATGTTTGCAATAATACTATCAAATTTCTCTATTATGACGTCGTGATCCACATACGCCACATCTAACACCTTCTACAGAGCTTCTCGGTGTGGTTCTGAATTCATCAACAATGATAGTACGGAGATTTTTGATGGCGTCTGTAGAAGCTGATCTATCACGTTGTACTCACTTCTCTTGATGAGCCTCAGCATCTCATCACAGTCTTCTTTCGCATTGCCACTCGGGCCAACAGAGACAGAAGTTTTTAACGTAGAGGCAGGTTTAGCAACAAGTTCTGGATTCGGGGCATTCACAGTAGTCCCAACCGGGCGTTCAGCATAATCAGTAGTATCAGTCCTTCGAGCATTAGCTTGGGATTTCGGCGGAGCCGAGAAGACACGACCACTATGGGTCAGGCCGTTGATGTCGGCAATATTGACAACAGATGTAGAGGGCAGGGGCACCTCTTTCCCTTCCTCTAATGCTACTGCATTGTAGCAATAAGGAACCGCCTTCTCAGAAGAATATGGCACAGGGCCAGCTGGTTTAATGATCAAAGTAGGAGAAGCCTTTTGCTTGCTACCATCATACTTGATAATAACAGGCTCAGGGATCCGAAACACTGGAGAAATTACATTGACTTCATCAGCATCTTCGTCAATATTTCTGTTTTGAAGTATCTCAATAACTCCTTCATCCAGCATTTCTTGAACATCTTTGCACACTTGGCGACATCCTCTTCGATTGACAGAGCAAACTCGGCATCTATCGTGGTCGTGGTCGTAATGACTGTACTCACACAACAATCTATGCATCTCGACCAGAGATTGTCGAATATGGCTGACATATTTGACTTTGTATTTACCAGGGCAGCCCTAGACCATGTTGACAGATTTCCCATGCTCGGGCAATGCGTTCTTCTTCACATTAGGACCTACGTCCTCGAAACACAGAATACCACATCTCACAAGGTCTTGAACCTTGGTCTTCAGTGGGTAACAGTTTTCCACGTCATGTCCGGGAGCACCGGAATGATAAACACAGTGTAATTCAGGCTTATACCACCACTGAGGGTTGGTAGGTATAGCCGGTGGGTCTCGTGGAGTAATTAACTTCCTCTCTATCAAAGAGGGATATAGTTCTGCATATGTCATCGGAATAGGATCGAAGGTGATCCTTTTCCTCTCATAACTTGTGCTGACTTGATTACTATTTCGAGACTGGTAGGCCTGCTGTTACGGACGGTGATGTTGTTGTTGATATTGCGGATGTTGTTGTTACTGATTATTATTGTGATGCTGATACTGCTGATTATCTCTGAAAATAGGTGCTATGTGAGCCACCTGATGCTGGTTACCGACAGGACGCGCGATCGTCCTCCTCACTGAGGGTCTTCTTGGTTTAACATGGGAGGTCACAGCATGTGCCTCGCCATATTTCTTCTTTCCAAACGTCCCATACCGTTTGGCAGAAGAGCCTTCTTCTCTGGTCAGGCGCCCTTCCCTGACTCCTTCTTCCAGACGCATCCCAGTGTTCACCATCTCGGTGAAGTCAGAAGGAGCGCTGGCAATCATCCGCTCGCAATAAAAAGAACTCAAGGTCTTCAAAAAGATCTTGGTCATCTCTTTCTCTTCCAGCGGGGGCACAATCTGTGCTGCTAGCTCTCGCCACCTCTGGGCGTACTCTTTGAAAGTTTCCTTGTCCTTCCGGGACATGACTCTCAATTGATCCCTATCGGGAGCCATATCCACGTTATATTTATATTGCTTTAAGAAGGCCTCGCCAAGGTCGTTGAAGGATCGGATGTTCGCACTGTCCAAGCCCATATACCAACATAGGGCAGCACCGGACAAACTGTCCTGAAAGTAGTGGATGAGCAGTTGGTCATTGTCAGTCTGAGTCGACATTTTCCTGGCATACATGACCAGGTGGCTGAGAGGGCAAGTATTTCCCTTGTACTTTTCAAAGTCAGGGACCTTGAACTTTACAGGGATCTTCACATTAGGGACCAGACAGAGTTCAGCAGCAGACTTGCCGAAAAGATCTTTTCCTCGAAGAGTCTTCAATTCCTTGCGGAGCTCAAGAAATTGATTGTTCATAGCGTCCATCTTTTCATATACATTTGGGCCCTCAGACGGCTCAGAATGATAGATGGTGTCATCTACTTTGGGCATAGTATGCACGACAGGAGGAGGAACAGCTAGGACCGAGCTAGATGTCGGTAGAGAAGCAAAGGTGGGTGCAGGACCCTCAGGCATGAAGTTGGGAGGCATCCCCCACGGAAACCCGGCTGGCATAGATGTTGGAGCAAAGTGTGCACTCGCCGCAGGCACAGTTGAGGAGACAATCTCGGAGATGACTGCCCTCTGGGGAGGAGTTGAAGGTGTCGCAGAAGACTGGCTTTGAGCAGCCATGAATGACTCCATCAGGGCAGTCAATCTGGCTACTTCCTCCTTAAGCTCACGGCTCTCTTGTTCCAAATGATCCATTAGTCTTGAAATGTTGGCTCTGGTGTAGTACCGGTGAGTCAGCTTGTCTTCAAAATAAATGAAGAACACAGAGTTAGACCATAGACCAAGAAACCTGGAGCAAAACCTGCTTATGCACATGATGCATGCAATGCTTGTGCATATGATTTGTTTTTATTTATCAGAGGAACTTTTAGAGTTCTATTTGCAAATTTTGGAGATATTTAAACATTTATCACATATGGAAATATCATATAATATTTGGAAAATATTTTTACACCAAAGAAGTACAACCTTGGTAACCAAATACAATACAAGAGAGAAGGAAAATGATCATCTTGTGGATCCCTAGAAACAATCATCTAAAGCTCGGGAGACTGGAAGATAAGATGCACAAAGCCTCTTCACCTCCCTCTCGTAGGCTGCCTCCATGTCTGCCTTCTCTTTGGCGAGTCGATCGTACTTCCTTTTCCAAAACTTGGAAGACCGAGGAAGTAGAGAAGTCCACGCATCATCAGGATCATCAATAACCTGGTGCTCGAGGAACTCTATCAAAGCATCCTTCTCTTTGATCTACTGAAGCAGCTCCTCTCGTTCACGGATCCAAGCACGTGAACGGTCTTCGTCTCTCAACTCTTCTACTCCTTGATTAGGGAGGGTTGAAGGCCCAACCACAACCAAAGGTGTAGGTCTCGGATACTCGTAAGGCATGAGGTACTCGGAAGCTCTCCTCCTAACCCAAGAAGTATAAGGCTCCAAAGCGATACAATTCTCGGACCTAGCTCCTTCCTTCCTTTCCTATGGATCTTGTGCCAAGCGCGGACCATCCTGCCCTTCAAGCCTTGGGGATCTTTACCCTCCTGAAAGAACACACCCTCTAACAGAATGTTATTGGGTTTATCCTTTAGATGGAACCCAAGCTGACGACGTGCCAAAATAGGGTTGTAGTTAATCCCATCACATGTACCAAGAAGAGGCACATTGGAGAATTCACCACAAGAGTCGATAATCTTCGCACCATCATATACACGATTGTACCAAAAGATATCATCATTGGTGAGAGACATGAGTCTCGTAGACCACCGTAGACATCCTTTGTTCTCCTTGAAGGCGAGCGTCTGAGGCAAGTGCGAAATAAACCACTTGCACAATAGAGGCAAACAGCACACAATGGTACCTCCACCCTTTGCATTCCTCATATTCAAAGAAAAGTAAGTGTCACCCAACAGAGTCGGAACGGGATTAAGAGTAGAGAAAATCCTAATAGCGTTCACATCCACAAACTTGTCGATGTTGGGGAATAACACTAGCCCATAGATGAGAAGTACAAATATGGCCTCAAAGGCGTCCTCACTCATGATATTCCTATACATAGTAGCTTGAGCAATGAGGAACACAGAAGGGAGACCTTGAATTCCACCTTTGGTAGTCATATGAGCACCAACCAGAGATTCATCTATATGCAACATATCAGCTATCTCTTGAGAAGTAGGAATACTCTCTAAGCCACTGAACAACAACTAGTCGAGAATAGGTATACCCACAAGGTAGGCATACTCCTCAAGCGTGGGCAAAAGCTAAAAATCCAGAAATGTGAAGCAACGGTACAAGGGATCATAGAACTGCACCAATACACTCATCAATCCTTCGTCCACTTGAGTAGTCAGAATAGATAGAAGCTTCCCAAAACGAGCCTTGAAACCCAAGGGATCTAATACATAGGATGTCAAATTCCTTAGCTCTTTCAAGTCAGGTTGTCTGAAACTGTACTTCTTTGTGTTCCTTCTTTGTCTTTCCATGTCTGAAAATTTGCAAATACACTTCTTAAGTTCCTTGAAAATTTTCTCATTATTGATGATATGGATGCAAATGGGTGCATGAATGCATGAATGCAACAATCACACTCAAGGATCAAGCAAAGCACACCAAACAAAGGTCATGGGATGGATCATGTCATCCTTAATATCAATCATCCATTTTGGTGGATTATGGTTTACACTTTATCAACACCCAAGTTCCATTGATATTAAGGATACAGGAACGGATCAACCATGAATCAAGGGTTTGTTGCAAGTCACGAGCATGGAGTCTCGGTGAAGAACCACCCAAAGGGAGTGTACTAGGGTTTAAACCTGCCAAACATGTTCTACAAGAGGTTCCCATAGTCATAATCCCATCTTTCGGATATTATCGGATAAACAACTACTCGTATTCCAAAAATATTCTCAAGAGAGACTCTTATGAGTGTAGTATCGCGTAACAATCGTATCAAATCTTACACTTGAACGACTTTCGCACTACATCCTAAGAATAGGCCAAGAAGGGCTTGGTAAACTAAGGTCCTTGGCTTCTAAGGTCTATATTGGAAAGAGTAATGTCTAACCACAACTACTTGTGTGACATTATTGATCCCAACATGACCTCCACCAAGTGAACGGACTTGCAAGTCAACTTGCTAAGGTATAACTCCACACAAGTCAACAAGACTAATGCCATTCTCCTATCCTAAGTGCACTCGAGTTCGGGTATAGAACTCATCTCACAAAGATCACCAAGCATACAAGGAATTAATATTCAAGCAATTCAATCATTACATACAATACAATAATCCCAAATTGCACAAAAATATGTCACAAAACAATATACAATACAATACAATAAATATGAAAAGTAGGCAAAACCCACTAGGCAAATGATCCCCAGCAATGTCGCCATTTTTCTATAGCGGGGTATTCGTTACCTTTAGAGATATTGACTACATCTAAGGTAAACCATACAAGTCGAGTCGCCACCGCACTTCTATTTATCCAAAGGAATGGTTAGAAAGCGAACAAAAACCTAAAAGTTTTATCGAATCAAAAACTAGTAAAAATGTCAGAGATCTGGGTAAGGGGGTTGATTATGCAATGGGAAGGTTTTAAGCACCCAAAACATCCTAGGTACTCCTAGGGGTCTCTTTTCATCTTTGTTGTAAGGTTGGTATTTTGTGAAAATTTGTTTGTGCAAACATGATTGAAGAGATGAGAAGAGAATATACAAGTTATTTACATTTTGTGTTTGGATGGATAAACCCATTGCCTACGTACCATCTTAAAAAAGATTAGGATCAAAACCTCGTAGTTCGGGGTAAAAATCTCAAAATGAGTTGGTGAATTGATTGGTCCAAAAGCCTTAAGGTCTTTTGTTATCCAAGGGAGAAAACTCAACCTAAAACCACAAATCCACCATGTGAGGATAGCATCAACATGCTAGTTAGGGGTTAACCCTATAATAAGCATGGAAGACTCATTGTCCATCACTAAGGATATAGGTGAGTATTACATCTACATCAAGGATAACTCAAACCTAATAGCTAAAGGTTATGAAAAGTTTTGATTAAGAGGAGTGGTCATTGAAACCACAAAAAGTATTTGAATGAGTTACATTTACCAATGAAAGGTAAAGTCCTAAACATGCAAGAGATAAGGGATAAGAAACAAGACCACAAATGGAGTTCCTCTCTTGAGATCATATTGATGATCCAAGTAGCTCCCATCCTTTGGAATATGCAAGCAAAATAATAGTAAGCTCAAGCAATCAACATAATCAAACAAGCTCTTGGAAAGTTCCTCAATGGCTCTTAGATCTCTCTCTCTTAGAAGCTCATGGCAATGGTTCATCACTTAGGCTCAATGTTGGAATCCCTAGCACAAGAACACATACATTAAAAAAGTTCTATTAAACAAATCAAGAATGAACAAGAAGGAGTTTAGAAATTGGTCCTTCCAAAGTTCTCTTTAGCATTTATAGCATTCTAAAGGCCCAATGCCTAGTTGCTCTTTGACTTTTATAGCACTCTAAAGGCTCAATGCCTAGTTGCTCTTTGACTCCAAATTTGCATAGGGAAAGTCCTAAAGTCTAAGTCCATTTGTCCAATTCTTTGCATTTGGTCCACAACAATCAAAACAAAACACAAGCACAAAGATATATACACAATTATGTGCTCAAGTGAGCAAAAGGCAAATTGCATTAACATAAACATGTGCTCAAATGAGCAAAAGGAAAAGCAAATGAATAATATGTACAAGAATAGTAAATTGCATAAATGTAAAGAGCAAGAATTAAATGTTAATAGTTAATGGTTAGTGTTAATAGTTAATGTGCCATAAGGCAAATTTAGCGCTATGTTAAGCAATCGTAATTGGACTTATGTAGAAGTCACAACTATCTGAGGCCGGTCAATAATAATGTAGGCAACAACACAAGTTAGAGGTCTTGATTAGTGAATCAAACTCCAACAACTTGCCATGCCAAAAAGAAGATGAGAAATGATCTTGTATTGATTTAGGTCTTTTGCATGATTTAGGAAGCAATCTATCCTTAATGCAAAGCCATTCACTTGATCCATGATCAAGATGAATTAGATTTGAATCAAGGAAGATTAAACCTCCCTAATCAATGCTAACCACCAATCTTTAACTCATTGATCAAAAAAGAAAAAGAAGAAGGAGAAAAAGAAGAAGAAATTAAAGTGCATATAATGGAAATGGTATGTATTAATCAACAAATATTGACCAAAGATAGGGAAGATCAAGGTCAAACAATAGAAAACAGAAGCAAGATGAAGATTAGAGGTCAAAAAAAACAAGTCAAATATTTTTGGCATTTTTAATATTTAAAATAAAACTTGAATTAAAATAATAAAGAAAGGTCAAACTTCAAACTCACTTCAAATCAACTTTTAAAAGTCCAAATGAATTATCCCAAGTTCAACAAGGTCAAACAAAGTTTGACAAAATATTTCAGCATTTTTTTAAGTCAGAAAACTATTTTAAATCAATTAAAAATGCATAAAAATAACCTAATTGAATTAAAATCTCAAATAAATCTCAAATCAATTAATAAATTGATGAGAATATTTTTCATAGATCTATCATCATTCAAAGAGGTTGGAAAAATATTTTTGTATTTTTTTAATGTCAAAAACTATTTAAAATGAATTAAAAATGACCAGAAAAGAGAAAATTACTAAAAAATAGCAAATGATAAAATAAAAAAATAAAAAATCATTTTTAGAAACTAGAAATTAAAAGAGAAATAATGCAATTGGTCCCATAATTTTTGGACCAATAATGAGAGAGATATGAATTTTAGAAAATGAAATGGAATTAAAAAATAAAATGTAAATTAAAATCAGAATTTAAAAATAAGGAAAAACGTGAGGCGTTAGATCAGGCTCATTAATTGAGCTGGCACATCGAACGTTCCTTAAGCGCGCGTCCACCAAAGTCCAGGGTCAATGAGAAGCATAGTGCATTAAAATAAGTCATAAGATTGGACATCCAGGATTAAATCTGGAAACGAAAATCCACGGTCATGATTCAATCTGGAGACCAGACGGTGGCCAGCGCCACCGTCTTCTCCGGCCAACCTCCGGCCAAACCAGAATTTGCAGAAGTTAAAACATCAACCAAAATGCACGATCTAGGTACCATTCGAAAGGTGGAGTGATGTACATCACTCCTATGCCACTCAATTCCACTCTAGATCTCTAGATTGAGAGAAATCAGAGATGGAAGTTTTGTGGTGTTCAAGTGAACTTGCTTGATTTTAACAATTTAAAGCTCAGAATGATTGCCTCTATGAAGAGGACTTCAGACAACACAACAATAGCAAGAAACAAGCAATGTATAATGTGATTTGAAGAAATCAAAGTTTGAAGTAAACCTCTGAAATGGAGAGTTTGAGAGCATGATTTCTTAATGCTTAAGCTTGCAGTATGATCTATGGATGAAGGAGAAGAAGGCTAAGGAACTTTAGATCTGAAATTTCAATCGAGGAAATCAAAATTTAGATCTGAAATTTGAGAGAAAATTGAGATTGTTCCTTTGGTGAGAGGGTGGGATTTCAATTGCACAACATGTAGGACGCCTTAAGGTTGAAGAAATGAGAGGCCAAGCACTCCTATATATATAGCAAATGGCAATGTAGAAGCATGAACAAAGCATTGCATGGGAGAAGAGGGCCTCCATGCATGGGCCTGTACAGGCGCCTGGAGGGCCCAATTCTGATTGGAATGGCAAGCTTATATCATAATTAGATGGAATGGACGTGCAGATATGATTGCAAATGAGTGTGCATGGAATTTTCAAATGGTTTCTAAAATTGCACATAATTCTTCATCTCTTCGAAAATAATGCTTCCAAAATCAAAATGCAACCTTATGAGTAATGGTTGGAAAGCTTGTTGTATAAGGAACAAATGTCATGTTGATCAAAACTTCATTTGGGCCTTGGAAAATAATGAAATTTGAGCTTGAAGTGTACGGTGCAAAACATGCATTTGTGAAATTTCCAAAATCGCCAATGTTCAAGCCCTTCTGTTTCAATGATGCAAGCTCCAAATGCCAAAACCTTCAAAATGAAAGTTGTAGATCTTTTCAAGGAAGCCAATTTGAACTTAAATTTTGCATCATTTGGATTTTTAATGAAGAAGTTATGGGCACTTGAAGTTGGACTTTTTCACATTTCAATGCATTTGGTCCAAAGTGACCTATAATGTTTTGCATTATCACATGTATTTCTTTTGAGATTTTGCAATTTTGCTCAACATAACATTCGAATTAGACACATTAAGATTTCCAATTCATTAAGTCTCACCTCAAAATCATGAAAAATGAATGAGTTATGTTCTTGGGAAGTTGACCCAAAATTAGGGTTTCAGTCAAAATGACCTATAATGTCTTGGAATGGATGATGACCTTACAAGCTTCAAATCAAATTTTGATGAACATGAACGATGTTCATATGGTTCTCAAGAACATTTTTTTTCTTGGGGTCATCTCCATTTGACCAACACATAAAACGTTAGGTCTCAGTGTATTTCAAGATAGTTAGATGAATTGATTGATCAACTTCTCAAGTCCAAAACTCATATCTTGATGAATTGATGATTGAGGACACTCAAATAAGTTCAAATATGCATTAAATGATGAATTAAAGAACTTCACTTGATTGCATTTGATCATGGGTTGAGGTTGCTTCATGAGCAAGGCATAGTTGATGAACAGATGAATTAGGGCTTCCTTGGGAAACAAACCTCAAACCCTTTGATTTGCTTGATCAAAATGATGAATTGAGATACTTAGGAGGCATGTTTGATGGATGAGAGCTTTGGGAACCATTTCCATGTTTGCTTTCATCTCCTCTTGACCATATCATTGCACATAGGATCTCCTAGAAGCTTTTGACCTTGTGACTGCTCAAGCTACAAACAAGAGATGTTAGTGACATACTTTTGTGCTTTTGGTTAGTGAATAAAAATGGGAAAAGCAATAATATACAATTCAAGCATGCTTGGTGATCTTAAACCACCTCACAAGAGATCCCACCCCAAAGGCAAAGAGTCAAGATGCTTATGATCCTTGAGGCAATGTAAATGCAATGTAATGATGTCATGAGGGATCTTAGGGTCAAAATTAGGGTCTTACACATGTTATTCGTCTTGATCATAAATAGGGTTGATATGGAAACTAGTAAGTAAATATTTTATATCACTTAGTGATTTATAGTTATTAATTTAACTCATTTTTATTCCTTTTACTAAATATTTAATATTGTTGATGATTATCCTAACTGGTTTCAAATGTTGTTCAAATTATAGGTGTTTAACGACCAGTGACAAATCTTAGCATATAACTTATGGACAACCTACAAGAGTTTCCATTTTGGTTATTGTTTTTGTTGGTTAATCATTTTTTTAGTTTTATTGTAAAATTATAAGGTGTATGTCATTTTGGCTTTGTATTTGGTGTAAAAATTAAAATTTGTGGTACAACGTTTCTGATTGAGAAATTGGAAAAATATACAAGTTTCTGTTTTTGAAATCTCAAAAATATGGTTATATATTTTGTGATATGGTTTCGTAATACAGGTACAAATGAAAGTATAAAAAAAATAATGTTATCCCCTTGGTTTTTACTTATAACTGAGGTAAAAATATTAAGTTATTACCTCGATTTTACACAAAACCAAGATTTAAAATTGGATGCGCCATCTAGTTCTGAAAATAACAAAAAGGCAGATGGTGGAGATCGAACCCATGTGCAGATAACCTTACCCCTTAGTTATTCAAAAAACGAGGGGGTAAAGTGGCTACTTTTAATGATTCCCTTCATCACCTAGCTTTTGTAGTCGAGGTTAAATGCATTTCACGTCCCAAGTTAAATATTTTTTATAGGAGGTTTAGATATATAGTGATAATCGAAAGTTATGGCGGTTTTGAGCTTCTGACACGGTGAAGAGAGTGGGTCTGCAAGGTTAACAATCAAATGTTCCATCCAGTATATGAGGAAGAAGAGTGAATTAAAATTTTGTTTGAAACTCTCTCTCTCTCTCTCTCTCTCTCACCTTATATATATATATATATCTCTATATATATATATATATATATATATATATATATATATATATATATATATATATATATATATATATATATATATATATATATATATATATATATATATATATATATATATATATATATATATATATATAAGTCAGCATCCGTTCACACCTATTGAAAGTCTAAAAGACTTGTACCAGATCTCAATTATTAATAAGATTGAATCAACCTGTCATATTAAATTAAATGAAAAAAAATATATGATCATTTCTTTTTCCTTAAAAATAAGCCACTTATATGACCGTTTGATTTATTACTATTAACGGTTAAGATTTGGTGTAAGACTTTTAGACTTATACTTCGTGTCAACGAATCCTGACTATATATATATATATATATATATATATATATATATATATATATATATATATATATATATATATATATATATATATATATATATATATATATATATATATATATATATATATATATATATATATATATATATATATATGCATGCTAATGTAGACCCATTTATTTTTATAAAGGTCTATTTTAGACACATGTACCTTAGGATGCATTTAACAATTTTTTAGTTAAAGCTTGGTAAAACACACCTTCATAAAAAAAAGTCGGTCTATTTTAGCAAACCTCACAAGGGTTTGTTAAAATAGACCTACTTGTTTTTATGAAGTATATTTTAGCAACATGTATCTTAAGGTGCATTTAACCATTTTTTAGTTAAACCTTGTTAAAATTGACCTTCATAAAAACAAGTGGGTCTATGTTAGCAAACCTTATATATATATATATATATATATATATATATATATATATATATATATATATATATATATATATATATATATATATATATATAGAGAGAGAGAGAGAGAGAGAGAGAGAGAGAGAGAGAGAGAGAGAGAGAGAGAGAGAATAAAAAATTTGTTATTTGTTATGAGTAAATTGCATATATTTATTGGATGTGTTTATAGTTGAGATCCTTGCTAACATCATGAGGATAATTCTTTTGTACCAAGAAGATTCTATAATGGTTATTATTCCTTCAGAGTGGTCAGACAAGGTCTATATGCCCGGCCCAGAACAATTTATGTCGGACTCGTGCATATGCTTTGCAAGGTATGGGTTTATAACTTCAACATCGGTTGCCGACCACTCTCGCCCTTACGTATGAGAGATTAAAAGAAAGCGTTTATGTTCCCTAGGGATTCTTGCATTTAATACTCCATACTTCAAATTTCTTTTCAAAAGTATCATCATTACAACTTAGGAGAACCGAAACACTTGAGTGTCACATGCGAGTGATTTGACTCTTTTCATAGAATCTTTTCCTTTTTGCATGCTAGGATATAACCCTCAAAGAGTCATTGTTACTTTCTTTAAGTCATTTTCCAAATTTAGCAGTTATCTTCTTATTTGGGGTTTCACTTTCATGCATCTTAAAAGTTAGTGTAATATGGATAAAAAAGCACAGAAGAGTGCACACAAATCCCAGAAGAATGCCTCATCTTCTTAGGTGGATTATGTTTTCTCTTATATTGTTTTTACATTTGCTAAAGTAGGCGGTCTTGATGATGCCTTTATTGAATTCGGTCCATCTTCTTACTAGGGAGTCTTGAGTCCCATTGAGAATGAAACAACATGCAACAATTATGGAGATTGTGCTATTCCTTTTTACGAGTGAACTTTCTCCATAATGGGTCTTCACTTACCCTTCACTACCTTTGAGATAGAAGTCTTGAAGCATTTGGCGGTAGCTCATTCGCAACTTCACACTGAAATATGGGCATAAGTGAAGGTTTACTAGTATTAGTATGAGTACCTGAAAGGAAATCCGTTTGTGACCATTTTATTTCATCTCTTTAAATTCCGTCGTAGTATTGTGGCTAATGGGTATAACAGAGGGTTAGTTTCTTTGGAGCTGACTGCGCATTGCTTTGGGCCTCTTCCCAATTTACAACCTTTTGAAGACCAATTCTTGCTAGTCTCCCCCATCGTCCTTGAAGCTCACGCCACCATTTATGCCTTTGGGGATGGAGTGGAGGGTCGATGTGTCGAACTGTTCCCTAAGTACTACATTGAGAGTCACTTCCTTCTGAGGAACAGTGTGTACGTATACAAAGAGGAGGATCTTTTTGATAAAGCCTTTGTATAAAAATAAACAGCTAATGAACCTTAGAGGAGTATCTCATTAAAGATGAAGTCAATCTCTTTCTTTTGAAGTGAGGGATATGCCCCGGGAGTAACATTGCTTTTAATACGCTCCCAGTGTTACCTAATATGTCATTTTTTTCTGCTCGTCTGTTATTGACGGGGTTGAGTTCATGTTCCTCTGTAGACCATCAGACCCCTACCTTGGAAGATGATTTCTCTTATTTGGCCAATATGCTTGGGCATGTCCTGGAGGAAGTAATAGATACTCTAGGTCGGTATACCCAACATGCTTATGCTGCTTTGACTCTTGGTGGAGATGGCCACTAGGAGGCTCTTTGGTCAGACCGACATCATACTGAGAAGCAACAGCTGGAGGAGAATATTTTCGATCTAAAATTTGGTGGGATAAATACTTGAAGGAAATAGAGAAGGCTTTTACCTCTCTTATTGGGCTGAGGAATGATTTACTCCCCCTTAATGTTGTTGGATATCTTGCCGATCAGGTGAGGATCTAATGAAGATAGTGGCGAGGAAGAATCAGGCTCTGGTTTTTGCTATCCCCGTCTATTGTCTGTTCTGGGGGAATTAGATTCCTCGTGCCTTCACAACACTTCTCTGACTTAGGAGCTAGTCAACTATACGAGTTCTACCCTTGAGGAAATTATGTAGTCATTTGAGAATGTTTTATAACAAGTGGAGCATTTTCAGTGTCCTTTGGTAGTCTCAAGGTACCAATTTGGGCAAATCAAATGATCAAAGATGGATAGCTCATGTCTCTGCAAAAGCAACCCTAACGAGCATTATACTTCTGATTTTCTTTTGTGTACTTCATGTGTAGTACTATATATATATATATATATATATATATATATATATATATATATATATATATATATATATATATATATATATATATATATATATATATTTATTGTCAATGTAAGAATGAAAGACTTTTTTACCTGAGGAAGGTACATTTGCGTGACCTTGAGTGCAAGGCTCTAGATGTGTATTTGTATGATCCTAAGTGCAAGGCTATAGATTCTATGTGAACTTACGAGGTCTTCTCTCATAGTTTATTTGACATCATTGGGGCCTTTATCGGCCAAGGGTCAGATCATCTTCCTCCTAGCAGATGAAAACTTGGTCAGAGATAGACGTGTTGCCAACCCACTATAGTTTCTAGAATGGCTAGCTGTCAAGAGGTGGTTCCTTAGGGCCTCTAGGGATTGATTATTGTAGTCGAACGTGCAAAGCATCTCTGACGACACCCATGACTTTAGGTGGGAAGTGATTGCTATAGCCAGATGTGCAAAGCGTCTTCGACAACACCCCTTACTTTATGTGGGGAATTGATTGCTCTAGTCGGACGTGCAAAGCATCTCTGACATCACCCCCGACTTTAGGTGGGGAAGTGATTATTGTAGTCAGATATGCAAAGTATCTTCGACATCACCTCTAACTTTAGGTGGGGAAGTGATTACTATTGTCGAAAGTGCAAAGCGTCTCTATAAGCACTTATAACTTTAGGTATGGGAGTGTTTTTTGTAGACATACGTGCAAAGTGTCTCCAGCAGCACCCCTGACTTTATAGTATCACGTCTCGATCCCGTCGATCGTACCCCAGACTTGTTGTCACTACACACAAACACAAAGAAACCGAAATTTCTGAAATGTTATATTTCGTTCATAATTGCAAGATATTCATGTACATAAGGAAGATGGTGATACATTCACGACATTTTAATATGAAAGGGAAAAGGAACACATAACCCAGTAAACTAGATGTCGCTTATTCCTCCTGCTTACTTTATTATTCTAGCCACTTCTTGGAGGACAGATGCCCATCATGTTGAGCTTCCTGGTGAGAAAAGCTAGATTAATCTCCATGGCTATGCCTTCACCTTGATCTTTCTAGAGTGCTTGATAAATTCTTTTTACTCCCTCGAGGTTAATGTTAACAGTGATCAACATTTCTTAAAGGTTGTGATATTTGAGCTTAAGGTGCACCAGTAAGGCTACAACGTCCAGTATATTGGCAAAGGGTCTTCCTAGGATGCAATTGTAAATGCTCCTATTAGCCTGGAACTTCTATTTGGAAAAAATTCAATTGAATATAGCATTAAGAAAATTCTAAGTGTTAACATTGATTGACACAAGTAAACAGGAATGAATACATCGACTAGAACATTTCGACTAATATCTAGAAACTTGGTTTGGAAGAATCTCAAGAGTAGATATTGAAACATGGTTTGGAGAAGTCTTAGAAACAGATTTGATTGATCACTCGACATCATGTCGAAGTCGAAGCATTCACCTTCGACGAGCAGGCAGTTACCAGTCGCTAAGAGCAGTTACGAACTTGGGATAATGGTTTTCAACAGTTTTCAAGTTCTGACAACATGGCAAAGCGTCAGAAAATTAAGTTGCATGTTCTTGAAAACATGTCTATTTTCTATGAATAAGTTGTCAGATACGTTTATCTATTGTTTAGTATATATAGAAGATTCACACATTGCAATCAAGGTCACAAAATTCATATACTTTCTCTATAGAATTAAAGTACCCAAGTCAAAGTGTGAGTAACATGTGAGTCTGCGTCCCTTTTCCTTTGTTGTCTTTATGTTTCCTTAATTGAAACACCTTTACCATAAATTATTGTATTAATTAGACATCTTTGTTCTACTTGAAATGTTTTCAATGTCCTGAGTCATATGCGTCTGAGAAGTGGTAGGACTTTAGCAGAAATGGTTAATCCAAAAAATACTTCTCCTGCCCGAAATAATGCTCCAGACCCTGAACCAACAATTACTTCGACGGTTGGTACATCAGAGACATCAAACCCTGTCGGAGTCACAGGCCCAATATAGAACATCCAATAGTGACTTCGACGCCAATACCAAGAGTAGTAGTTTCTTTTCTTCCAATAACAAACATCCCAATTACACCCATGCCTACATTGATTGTTGTATGGGACCCTACCCCCCCCCCCCCCACCACCACCCTTATGTCCCAAGTTTTACCCTATCCTTAGTTACTAGGGATTGCCCATATGGCATGCCAACTGCCTTGATGGTAGGGTTATAAAGTCAGGCTTTGACGATAATGTTACGACGATAGAAACACCCCTAAATCCACATTTGGCGTCAGGATCTTCCATAAGTAACCCTAGCCGGATGACACAACCATAAGGAGGAGTTGGATATCTTCCTATAAAAATGCTAACCTTGACTACAAATTCTTTAGTGTCCATGAGGAAACAGATGGATATGTTCGATAGACCAAACTTCCTAGGGGATGGAAAGTCCCGAAATTCACCAAACTTCCCAGGGGATGGAAAGTCCCGAAATTCACCAAGTTTTTTGGTGACACCAATGAGTCCACGGTCGAGCATGTTGCTAGGTATTAGACTAAGGTCGGCGATATATCCAATAATGAAATTTTTAAAATGAAATATTTTCCTAATTATTTGACAAAGAATGCTTTAACGTGGTTCACCATGTTTCCATCACATTCCATATTTAATTGGAATCAAATGGAAAGGGTTTCTCATGAGCAATTGTACATGGGGCAATCTAAGATTATCCTCACATAGCTGGATAGTGTGAGACGAAAGGTGGTTGAAACCATAGATGATCACCTAAATAGGTTTAGGATAATAAAATCAATGTGCTTTACTAGGGTGCTTGTACATGAATTAGTCGAATTGGCTGCAAGGGCTTGATTATTCCATCAGGAAAAAGTTAGACACCCAATATTTAAGAGATATGGCTGAATTAGTAGATAGAGTTCGACAAGTCAGACATCTGAAAGCTAAAAAGGCCAAGTCGAGTAAGTACCATAAAAAGGAAAAAGTATCCAACGCCAAAATAGATGAAATAGAAAAGTTATCTGACATAGATAGTGATTTGGTCGAGGAAAAAAAGGTCAATGTGGCAGAACTAAAGACAGAGCCTCCCTATGTATGTAAATTGCTAAAACCTTCACATTGGAAGAATCCTATCGAACCAAAAAATGAGAATTTTGTCACAAAAAGTTATATGTTTGATGTAATTAAGTGTGACGAAATTTTTGATCTCCTAGATGGTAAATTATAATCCCTAAAGGGCTTAAGACACTGCCATTAGAGTAGAGAAAGAAAAACGATTTTTATAAATTTATTTACTTCCTAGGTCATAAAACTTCTCAACGTGTGCTTTTCAGGTACTTTATTCAAAATGAATTGAAAGATGGAAGGCTCAAATTTGTTGATAAGTAAAAATATCGACTAGAGAAAGAAGTCAATCCCAAAGTCAATGAGGATCTTTTTGTCGACCTTGTTGATGTGCTGATGGTTAATGTCACCAAGGACACAAAAGAGGTTGAACCTAGTTACGAAGAGAAAAGGGAGATGATTTTCCCAAGTCTAAGGCAGAGCTCATTGATTTTCTAAATAGGTGCAAGCTTAAGGACTCTGAGGTCATGTTGTGTCCGTGTTGCAACGCTATTTTTAACAAGGAAGCTGCGAAGGAGTTAGAAAAAACTAACCCCTATCAGTCGAAGAAAGTTAGTTGATAAGACCAATACAAGAAGTTCTTTTGCAATAAGAGGGAAGTCCCTCAAAAAACTCATAGACCTAAGACATATATACCTCATACTAATGTACCTCATAGGGAGTCGGTTGGACTTGTAGGAAGGTCAAGTGCTGATAAGGGAAAGTGGAAGCTGATAGAAGTAGGTGCAGGATCCTCGTACCTTAACAACTCTCAGAAATCCAACAAATACTCGTATATTTCTAATAACTACTTGGGGAAGAATGCCATGACTCTAACCTAATGGAGGACGAATCTAAGAAATAAAAAAGATACTCTCGAAGTAGGGAGCGCAAGTAAGAATAGTAGTGTTCAAGCTATGGTTGATGGACATGCGGCAAGAAAGCATGTCAAGCAGAGGTTGTTTCCCCTAGTACCTCTAGTCATGAAAAAAGAACCAATGATCTTCATCGATGATGACTAAGAGATTATGAGTTATGAATTAGACTTATGGTTGGAGGATAATTTGGATATTATATGCAATATGATATTTCTGTTATTATTAGAATACGATACAAATATTGAAGTAACTAAAGAGGATGATGGGTCAGCTGAAAAAATAGCTACTTATAAGCCTTTATGTTACTATGTCATGCATGATGGTTGTGTTAATGAAGAAAAAGACATATTTAAAAGACTCGATATGTCCATGCAGAAACATTTAAAGCCTTTGTATATAAGGGCTGGAGTGGAGGGTGTCGGGATAAATAAGGTTCTCATAGACTGTGGATCTTGTATCAATGTTATGACATATTCCTTACTTATAAAGATTGGAAAATATGAAATGGATTTAAAATCCAATAACATGGTGTTTTCAAATTAGGAGGGGAAGACTAGAAGGCCCCTGGGAGTTATCCAAGTTGACGTGGTTTTAGGAATCGCCACTCAACATACCCTATTCGTTGTGATTTTGACTAAGGCGAATTGCAACTAGCTACTAGGTCGGGAATGGATACATAGAGTAGGATGTGTGCCTTCCTCATGCACCAAAGAATCACGATATGGAAGCCCGACAGGATCATGGAGAACATAGAAAGCTGACCAAAGTTTCTTCTAGACGGAGGTAAATCACGTCGACATAAGAAATTTTGACCGACAGTTGGCGGATATTTTGCCATGCGCCCCAGTAGGATCAGGTTTCGACTTCAAAGGGGCCGACATATACTACTCCATAAAGTTGCACCATATGCATGGATTTATGTGGGAATATAACACCATTGGAAGATTCAACAGATGGTTTGGATCACACAGAGATGATGTCTGAGTCGAGCACTTTGGCTCAATTTTCGGCATATGTGACTGAAAATAAGTTAATAGCGGCTTTAGAGGACGAATCACAAGAAATGATGGTTGTCGAAGCCACGGTGTTTGAAGAATTGCAATTAGCTACTAGGTCGGGAATGGATACATGGAGTAGGATGTGTGCCTTTCTCATGCACCAAAGAATCATGATATGGAAGCCCGACAGGATCGTGGAGAACATAGAAGTTGACCAAAGTTTCTTTTGGGCGGAGTTAAATCACATCGACATAAGAAATTTTGATCGACAGTTGGCGGATATTTCGCCATGTGCCCCAGTAGGGTTAGGTTTCGACTTCAAAGGGGCCGACATATACTACTCCATAAAGTTGCACCATATGCATGCCTTTATGTGGGAATATGATACCATTGAAAGATTCAACAAATGGTTTGGATCAGATAGGGATGATGTTTGAGTCGAGCATTTTGGCTCAAATTTCATCCTATGTGACTGAAAAAAAGTTAATAGCGACTTTAGAGGATGAGTCACAAGAAATGATGGTTGTCGAAGCCATAGTGTTTGAAGATCAAAATGAATTTAGCCATAATAGCCAAGAAACAACTTCAAAAAGTCGCAGGCTCGATGCTATATACGATGACGAGCCTTTGGGTTTTAGAAAGACCCATTAGGCTTGACCAAAAGGATACAACCTTAAGATCCTTTGGAAAAGATAGATTAGGAGATGGGAAGAGTAAGAGGCCAACTTACATAAGTGTCTAGCTCAACCCAAGCTTGAAAATAGAAGTAATCGATATTCTGAAGGAGTTCAAAGACTGATTTGATGGGATTACAATGATATGTTAGGACTTAGTCGGGATTTGGTGGAGTTGAAACTACTAATCAAGCCTGACAAAAGGTGTGTAAAGCAAACCGCAAGGAGATTTATGCTATAGGTCATGTTGAAGATCAAGGAAGAAATCGAAAGACTGCTCAAAAACAGGTTCATAAGACCTTCCAGGTACGTCGAATGGCTAGCCAATATTGTTCTAGTAATTAAAAATAATGGCACTCTCAGAGTCTATATTGACTTTAGAGATTTGAGCGTTGCCACTCCAAAACACAAATACCCAATGTCAATGGAAGAAATGCTCGTCGATTCATAAGCTGGTTTTGAGTATTTAAGTTTGTTAGATGGTTATTTTGGTTATAACTAAATTTTCATTGCATTGAAAGATGTAGCCAGAATGGAGTTTCGATGCTCTGGGCCTTGGGCACGTATGAATGGGTGGTGATGCCCTTTAGCCTAAAAAATAATTGTGCAACCTACTAGAGGGTAATGAACTATATGTTTCATGACTTTATCGAAACATTTATGCAGGTTGATATAGATGGCATAGTCATCAAGTCCTCATTAGAAAGTGGTCACTTATATCACCTTCGACAGTCCTTTGAAAGGATGAGGAAATATGGACTGAAGATGAATACGTTAAAGTGTGTTTTTTGTGTCACTGCAGATGATTTTTTGTGCTTCGTAGACCATATGAAAGGCATTGAGATAAATATAAACAAGACGAAGACTATACCCAACACAGAGCCTCCGACAAATAAAAAGCAAATTCAGTCTCTACTTAGAAAAATAAACTTTTTGAGAAGATTCATATCGAATCTAAGTGGAAAGACGAAATTATTGTGTCATTGATAGGTCTAAAGAAGGAGGAAGGCTTTAGATGGGAACCAGAACATCAAAAGGTATTTGATAATATCAAGGCATATTTGTCGAAGCCTCTTGTATTGTTACCTCTCATGAGGAACAAGAGTATGAAATTGTACATTTTGGCATCATACTTGATAATAGGCGGTATGTTAGCCCAAGAAGATGATGATGGCGTCGAAAGGGCCATATATTATCTCAGTCGATTGTTAAACGATGCAGAAACTAGGTATAGCTTGATATAAAAGTTGTGTCTTTCTTTATATTTCTCTTGTATGAAATTGAAATATTATATCAAATCGACAGATGTGTTTGTCTACTCACATTTTGGTATTATCAAACATATATTGTCGAAACCAACTATGCATAGTAGAAAAGGAAGATGTGCGTTGGCCAACAGAGTATTCTCTAACTTACACGTCGTTAAAGGCCATGAAAGGCCAAATTATCTCTGATTTTATAGTAGATCACACAATCACTAAAGTAACTATGTCGAGCAATCTGCATCAAAGTTGTATTTCAACGGTTCTAGTCATGCCAAAGGAACCTGTGTTGGAATTCTGATTATTTACCCCGGGGAAATTCCAACCAAGTATGAATTCAAAATTAATGGGTGTTTCTCTAATAATGAGGTTGAATACGAAACCTTAATAATAGGCCTTACGATCTTGTTAAACCTAGGGGAAACAAGAGTCGAGATTAAAGCAGACTCATAATCGGTATTTAAACAGCTGACAAAAGAATACAAGTGCATCAACAAGAATTTAGTGATGTATTTTGTCAAGGAGAACTCATTATTGAGGAATTTCGACATAGTCGACATTAAACACGTGTCACGAATTGAGAATCAAGAGGATAATGACTTAGCCCATATAACTTCAGGATATAGAGTCTCAGTCATACCCTAAAATTTCCCCCTAAATCATTTGGTCCTAAATTTTCCCCTAAATCATAATTTGCATCACCACATGCATTGCATTCCCTTAGATCATAAGTCAACCAAAAGTCAACCTTTTAGATTGCTCAAAGTTGAATTCTCATTCATCACATATTTCTTTAATTGTTTTATCCATTTTTCATATGCATTGGCCATGTTTATTTAGATTGCTCTGGCCTTTTTTTTTTCTTACATTAGAATTCATCTTATAGAAAGTGAAACAAAAGTAAAAAAGTTAAACTTTGTCATTCAAAACTCAAGTTTTCATATACCATGCATAAGTTCAAATTATTATCATTCCACATCATATGCATTATCATTATCATCATCATCTCACACACTTGGTGTATGTGTTTCATTATCATCATCATTTTCATTTTAAATTTGAAAGAAAAAAGTCAATCCCAAAATATATAAAAATTAAAATTTCAAGTTAGCACTTTTTACCATTTACTATACAACCATGCATTAGATTATATTTTCATCAAGAATTTGGTTTTAAATTGGTATTTGAATTTGGATATGTGAATATTCATTTGAATTATGGGATAAGTTTGAATTTTATGTGCTCATAGAATCCATTTTCATTACATCATCATCACATTATCACAATAAACCAATTTGAATTAATTTGGAACTTGATTTCTCTTTTCAACCAATTTTCCACATGGTATACATCATCATTTTCTTTTTCAATTCAAATTTAAAGCAAAAACAGAAAAAATAAACAACCATTTGCAAATTGATTTTTGAACATGAATTCATTTTCATTAATGGTCATTACACGATTCATACAGTATCAAGATAACACTAAATGAACACAAAATTATAAAGTTAAATTTGAATTTCATTAGAATTAAGTTTGAATTACGTTTTGTTACAATGGAAATTGAAAATCACATTGCACATGGCTTTACATGTTGGACCACTCGGTTTCAACTTCTCCACTCCACAAAATTAGGGATTTCAATTTCACTCCTTTATCACAAAACTCCTAAACGTCTCGCCCTTATCCCTTAACAACTCATCAAATTATCAATTGCTCATCTATAATAAAATATGTCTATGATATCTTTCAAAATCATACACTCTCCATGTTCACACACTTGCATCAAATTCTGACACAATCACCTCACTTAACCTAATTTTATGCCCGTATAAATCTAAATAATTCTAGTTGTGAGCAAACACATTACACCTGCAAATTCAGAAGCTATAACTCTCTTGTAAGATTCACAAATACACATCACTTCATAACCTTCAATTTTCCAAAACCATCCACTAAAGCTCTATGCAAATAACAAAAGCTCTATGCAAATAACAATTAGAGCTTCACCTTGAAGCTCTAATTTAATTAAGCTCAAACTCCTTTTTCATAAGTATCAGCGTCACAACAAAACCCACAAAATGTCAAAAAAGAAACAAAGAAGAATAAAAAGGAATTAGAAGAAGAGTTCGAGGAAGAAGCATAAGAGAAAGAAAGGAAAATAAGCATTACCATAAGTTGGTCATCGCTGGAGCTTTCGCCTGAGACGCTGCTTTCTCTGATTTGGTAGTTTTATTTGTTTTTCTTCATGATTTTTGCTTAATTAAGGTTGATGTAAGCTCACATCACCATTCCCCCATGTTAATTCTTGTTGTACAACTGTAAATCGGACTAAAATAGTGGGTTGGGTTTTTAGGGTTTCCGCAGGATAAAAGTTTTGATATGGTTAAATGGTTGATTTGTTGTTAATTTTTAGGCTTGATTCGTATTTAGGAACGTTTGGCTAGGTTTTATGTTTAGAAGTTTTTGGTTTGGATTGATTTTGGTGAATCTAGAAAAATGATGAATAACATTCATCATGTTCTTCACTAACTAAAACTAGCGAAAATATACCCGAATGCATCACACACTTGAACATACAATAGAGTCGCCATCGGACTTTATTTATTCTCAAAGGAAAGGGAAAACATCGATAAAACTCGGGGAAATAGAATCTGGGTAAGGAAGTCGGTTATGCAATGGGAAGGTATTAACACCCCTAACATTTGTTGTACTCAACGTGAATCGTTTGGATTGTTCTATGCTTGAATGGGTGTTATATATAAAGATTACTCGCAAAAGAATAAAGGAAAAGAAGCGAATAGATAGAGTGCTCGGTGAGGATTGAGGCCCTCATGCCTACGTATCCTTATAGTGCAATAAGGAATTCAGAGCTTCGTAGTTCATAGAACTAGTGATGGGAGGTGAAAAGAAGTTGTGGTAAAGGTATGGTCTGAACCAAAGGATTGTGTGGTTTGAACCTAACAAGGGATGAAATTTGAACCCAAGAGTAAACGTGGTGTTAACCGATATGTAGTATAGTCAGAAGCATTAACCACCATATGGTACGGTCGAAAACAAAGGAATTAAGTGTTTAGTATCGGGGAAAACATCTCTTGGTTCACAAGTAGACACTGGATAGAGCTCAAAAGGATATTGTATTTGGCTAAAAGATAACAGTATATCACATGAAGTGAATGAAGATAGAAGGTATGAATGAATGTAATGATTAATGGCCCATGAAAAAGAGTGGGGTGATAGAGAAATAATAAATAAATATGGATAAATATGCTCGCGGAGGATTCGAACCCCCGTGCCTATGTATTCTCATAGTGCAATGAGAAAATCAAAGCTTCGTAGTTCGTGGAACTAATGCAACACGAGGAAAATATTGATCGGGTTGCCCAGAGGCAAAGCAAATTGCTTAACAACCAAGAGTGTGACATTAACCCATGATGGTAATCAACCATAGTGACAAATGAGATATTATTAGCCTAAACACGAGAGGATTTATAAGGCAAGAGAGCTTCGTCTAAGCACGAGAGGTCTTATAAGCCGAGCAATGATTAAAAGGTGATTTGCCAATACACAAGAGGATTTATAAGGAAAATGAGCTTTTTCTAAGCACGGGAGGTCTTATAAGACGAGAAATGAATAAGGAATGGTTTGCCAATACACGAGAGGACTTATAAGGCAAGAGAGTTTTATCTAAGCACGAGAGGTCTTGTAAGACGAGCAATGAATAAGGAATGGTTTGCCAATACACGAGAGGATTTATAAGTCAAAAGAGCTCACAGGGTTTGTCTAAGCACAAGAGGTCTTATAAGACAAACAATGATTGAGGGGTTTTCTAAAGCACAAGAGGACTTATAAGGCAAACAATGATCAAAGGGTTTGTCTAAGCACAAGAGGTCTTATAAGACAAACAATGATTAAGGGGTTTGCCAAAGCACAAGAGGACTGATAAGGAAAACAATGATCAACATGTTTGACTAAGCACAAGAGGTCTTATAAGACAAACAATGATTGAGGGGTTTGCCAAAGCACAAGAGGACTGATAAGGAAAATTTTGATCAAAGGGTTTGTCTAAGCACAAGAGGTCTTATAAGACCAATGATTGGGGGGTTTGCCAAAGCACAAGAGAACTGATAAGAAAAACAATGATCAAATGGTTTGTCTAAGCACAAGAGGTCTTATAATACAAACAATGATTGAATAATGTGGGCCTAAGCACAAAAGTTCTGATAAGGCTCAAAATGATTGAATAGGGTTTGCCAAAGCACAAGAGGACTGATAATACAAATAATGATAGAATAGGATTTACCAAAGCACGAGAGGACTGATAAGAAAACCAATGATTGACTAGAGTGGGCCTAAGCACAAGAGGGATGACAAGGCTCACAATGATTGAATAGGGTTTGCTAATGCATAAGAGGACTGATAAGGAAAACAATGATTGAATAGAGTTGGCCTAAGCACAAGAGGTCTGATAAGGCTCACAATGATTGAATAAGGTTTGCCAAAGCACGACAAACAACGATTAAATAGGATTTGTCAAAGCACGAGAGGACTGATAAGGCAAACAATGATTGACTAGAGTCGGCCTAAGCACAAGAGGGTTGACAAGGCTCATAATGATTGAATAGGGTTTTCCAAAGCACGAGAGGAATGATAAGGCAAACAATGATTAAATATAATGGGCCTAAGCACAAGAGGTCTGATAAGGCTCACAATGATTGAATGGGGTTTTCCAAAGCACGACAAAAAATGATTGAATAGGATTTGCCAAAGCACGAGAGGATTGATAAGGAAAACAATGATTGACTAGATTGGACATAAGCACAAGAGGGCTGACAAGGCTCGCAATGATTGAATAGGGTTTGCCAAAGCACAAAAGGATTGATAAGGCAAACAATGATTGAATAGAGTGGCCCTAAGCACAAGAAGTCTGATAAGGCTCACAATGATTGAATAGGGTTTGCCAAAGCAAAAGAGGACTGATAAGTAAAATAATGATTGAATTGATTGGTTAGGATTCCAAGACTTGATCACAAGGGAATTGATCCAAAGGATATCTGAATATCAAAGAGAGAATGATTAATGATCCACTGAGGAGGAAATGATTAATGTGTAATGTTGCTCCACTCTTAAAGTGTTGAATGATGAAGACTTGTCAATTGTATGATTCAAATTGCACTAAAGTCTATGAACAAAGGCAAATACCTTGAGTAACTAGGTCATTTGTCCCGTACCCAAAGATATTCTAAATAAGGATATGAATTTTCCACTCTCATCATTCTTTGTTTCTTAAGGCTCATGACACACGACTTGAATCAGAATTGACAAGTTGATGATAAGAGATCCTAATGATTGATCCTAATGATACAATGCTACTTGTTGTAGAAGAAAATTTGACAATCATTTTATTCGGATTGTGCTAAAGCCTCTGAATAGAGGTGAATATGATGAGAAATTGGATCATTCGTCCCATACCCAAAGATATTCAGAATGAGTTAATGGAATTCTCCACTCTCATTCATTCTTTATTTCTTAAGGCTCGTGCCACACAATCTGAATTATGATTTACAAGTGTTGATACCTTTGTTGTACTTGAAACGTAGTCCATTATGTCTGCAATGTGAATGTCTAGTACTAACTTGAAGTCTTGAATTTGAATTTGAATCTTGAGGTCTTGAGGTCTTGAGCTCCTGACGTCCAATACAACTTGAACACAAGGGACTTGCCCTATCAAGTGATCAAATGTCTTTTGATCACTTGAGCAAGCTTGAGGAATTAAGCACAGTGCAAAGGATTTGGTTGATCAAAGTAAAATTTGATCAACACAATCAATGGGAGTGAAAAAGATTAGTTGAATTAAGTACACAATAAACCTAATGAATTGATCAGTTGGATTATACCAGTTGAATTCTATACAAACCTAAGCTAAGGGAACATGCAATTATTCATGAGAAGGTCATATTAAGAGGTCCTAAAGTTATTAATCTAATTAGTTAATCAAAATATATTTGACCAAATAATTAAATCAATCAAGGTAAATCAAGTCATGAATTAAGTCAAACTATTCATATAAAGATTAAGATATCATGAAGAAAAAGTCAAAGAAAGTAAAGTGTCAAAATTAGTGCCAACACGTAATCCTAATTTTCTAACTAATTCTAATCTAACTCTAATAATGAAAATTAGTCATAATCTATAAATTTAATCCTGAAATTAAACAATCTAACCCTAATTAATCAAGAGAATTAAAATCCTACATTTTATTATCAAATTAGATTAACTCTAATGACTATGATAATTTTTGTATAGAATACATAGGATCCATTTCTAAAACTCTAATCTAATTAATAGTCAAATAGTGACATGTGTGTAAATAATAGTAGATTAAGTTAAATTATTATAACATGTTATTAATAATATATATATAATAGAGAAAAGAAAGAGAAAAAAAATCAAATAGCAGTAATGAGATGTGGTATATATGTTATATTAAACGAGACAAACGTGATAATAGTGAGTAAAATTATATGAAACATAACTAACCTAAGTAGCAATAATAAAAGACATGGTAGTGGTATAGTAGTAGTATATAATTAGGATACTTTTCTTACAATAGAATAAATTAAAGCTCTAACATTTACATAAATAATGGGACATATAGATTTGTCATTACGGTAAACATCACAAATAATTAAAACGTCACTTCACAGTAAATTAACATATAGACAAAACCATGCCTAAAACTATTTCATGAAATATAGCCACTAGACATGAACATTTATGATGCAGAGTTTAGAAAAATAGTTTATATATTAAAGAAAAGTAATATCATAATAGAAAATGGAATAAAGGAAGAAATAAAACAATAATAAAAAAAAAATAGTATGAGATACAAAGAATGAAGTAAAAGTAACTAAATTGTAGCAATGTTGAGAAAAAAATAACAGTTTTGAATAAGCTTCCGATAACGGCCAACATAAATGAATTTAACGAGATGATATATTGTTAGAATCGGAATTTCACAAAGGAATCAAATATATACTGCAAATTACGAAACAAACTAAAAAATTATACCGAAAAAAACAAAAAATGGGCGAAAAAATCAATTAAAGAATGAGTCGGTTCGGTTAAAATATGTATCAGAACAAAAAAAATTATATATTCATGATCAGTGCGAAAAATCGATTCAAATGATATATTCACATGTTAATAATAGTTAAGAATTAAAGAATAACTATTTTCAAGTTTATGTGACTTATGCAAAAATAAGTGATTATCCAATAAGTAATTTCAAAACAGTAGCTTAAATTAATATACAAGTAAATATTCAATAATTCATGGCAAGGGTGTGAAGAGATAAAGGATTACCGATGGAGCGGAGATTTGCTCCGGTTAGCATTGAAAAGCGAGGCATCGAAAAGAAACCCGAAATACTTCAAGAATAAGCTCCATAAATCGAATTTATTTCCAAGCTTTGATCATTATTCTTGATGATGAATTAATGTAAAAGATGAATCATGGAGTGTAGAATATTGATGAATAAGCTTGAATTGATGAATATTGTATGATGATTGTTGATAAATCTTGATAAACTTTAGATGATGATTGTTGATGATAATGTAGAAATTGTTGATGGCTAAGTTCCACCATTTTAGAACTTTAATGTGAAGTTCTAAATGGTGATGAAGATTAACTTTGGTGAGAGTGAAGGAGAAGATGAATATTGAAAGTAAATTGAGAGAGAATAGAAGAAAAATGATGGAAAATAATGGTTAGTGGTGAATTTTGAAGTTAGGTTAGTTAAGTTAGCTTAGGCCAAAATTATGAGAAATAACGTGTTTATATAGAAATGGTAGGTGAATGATCACCCTTTGATTGTGATCCAAGTAATTGGTTTATCAATGGTCAGAAGTTAATTTAATCCTTAGTTGTGGATCACCAATTTCAACCATAGGATTAATTGTTAGTTTGAAAGTTTGTGTTAGTTTAGAAGTTATGGTAGTTAAGGATAATTAGGTAAATGGATGGCTTGTGGAGAAATAGGTAGTTAAAGGTAGTTAGAGATTAATGGTGTTGGAGTTTAGAAAAAGTATCAAGTTAAGATGTAAGATAAAGAGTCATTAGTAATTAATTTGAATTTTAATGCATTTGCCTTGATTTTTCTACCACTTTTTGCTTGAATTTTGAGTGGCTTAACTCATGACTTTTAGTACTTTTGAGAAGTGATATTTTCCAATAAATGAATGAAATTTTCCTTTTATTCCAACTTTGACATTTTCTTTGAATTAAAGCAATCTTTCGAATAACAATCATTCTAATCCCCCAGCTAACCACAAATCTCAAATAAAGAGATGATCCGCACCACAAGTAATACGATAAGTAAACCCAAATAATCACCAAATAGTATCCACCTCAAAAATCCACTTAAACCAATGAAATCTATTATCATCGAACATTTGACATAAATTTGTTACCATATGCAAATGTCGATGAATGCATGATCAAATAGAAACAAAGTATGCAAATGAACAAAACTATAAACTAGGTGAATTGAATAAAAAAAAGTAGAACAAATTTTGGGGTATGACACTAACCACCGTGTTTGATCCATTTCCAGTGGGTGTTTATTTTGTTTTGTGTTTGTGATCAGAGAGAGTTTAGAGAGAGACAGAAGAGAAAAAAGAGAAAAATATTGTGAAATAAAGCTCACATGCAGACTCTTGCTCTTTTATTTTCTTTATGGATCCTCCTTGTGGTAAAATGTGGCGCCTTGTCCACCCTTCATTTTACTGACTTTGAGCGTTGAGTTGGGGCCCCTGTGAAGGGAGCCCCGTCATACCAGTGAGTACTCTTTACTCTCCACCATCAGATAATGTTGACTATCCCATGTGGTCAATTGATCAAGCGCCCATGAATTGGAATCATCTTAGATATATTGACTCTTTCCCCTCCAGCCCATTGGGCTTTTAACTAATGGGCTTAGCCCCTTTCTTTTCCACACCCCCTAATGGTGTAAGGGAAGAGAGATGGGCCTCACCTCAGGCCTAGGCGCCCAATTGGGAGCGCCACTCCTCTGTTTGGGTTTTGAAACCCCATTTTCACTCTTATTTTTTTCCTTCTTCTTTTGAGCCTCATGCCCATTAATCTTTTTTGATGCATCTCCCTTTTATATTTTGATTTTATTTTTATTCAGTTATTTGTTTAGTTGATTGTTGTTAATAGAAAAAATATAAAGATAAAATAAAATCAATCACCATTAAAATCAATCCTTTTTACAAAAACATCAAACACTTGATCAACACCAAGTACATTTTCAAAAACAAAAATATTTCATCACTTTTTCATCAAATTCAAAACCACTTCACCATCAAATCAAAAACTTTTCAAATCAATTTCAAACAAAAATAGATCAAACACTGGATCAACATCAAGTCAATTTCAGAACTTAAATCAAGAATAAAACAAATCTTTTTCAAAATAAAACTAGATGAAAAAGGACTAGTTGGACTTAATATTCATCCTAGTCCGTGAGTATTTGAATGATAGTCATAATAGCTTACCATTAGAGTACTATTATTCCATTTAAAACACGATAATTAAATGAATTTAGTTCGTTCCTTATTGGATGAAAAATGTATTAATTAGTTGGACGTAATATCCATGCTAGTCCCCGAGTATTTGAATGATAGTCTTAATAGCTCACCGTTTGAATGTTTGTCTTCCATTAAGGGACGGATCATGGATTAATTCTCCTCAAAATTTTCATAAAAGATTTAGATAAAAATGATTAGTTGACTTAATATCCATCCTAGTCGTCAAGTGTTTGAATGATATCCGTAATAGCTTACCATTCGAATACTCCTCTTCCACCTAAAAATAATCCAACCAATCAAATCTATTTTTTCCGCCTTAGCACGACGCAAAAACTTTTCATAAAAAAAATTATGTTTTATCCATTATGATGCGATACAAACAAATACTTCATCCTCCCATGTGTGAGCAAAAAGCAATGTTTAACCACTTGAATACAATCAAACAGGACCCATTCCGACGTGACATACAAACAAACGCTTCAACCTCCCATGCGCGAGCAAAAGGAAATGTTTAACCACTCAAATGCGACCTGAACATCACTCTCTAAAAATAATCAACACACAATTTTTGCTATAAAGAACTACATAGCTTTGAATTCTCCAACGCACCTGGGGATACATAGAAGCAAGATTCACATCTTGTCAAGCACCCTAATAAAAAAAATCAGTCCTTTTCTTTTTTTCCTTTCAAACTTTTAGTAATAAGTAGTGTAGGTGTTTAATTGGCTGCATTATATGGTAAAACACTAGCTGGTTACTAATGTCTTGACTGATGTCATGACATGGTATGTATATGTGACTACATTGTAGGTTAGAATATCTAACTGTACTCTGATGTCTTGACTGATGTCATGACACACTTGAGTAGTTACTGCAGGATTAGCTAACACAGGATTTATTGAATGTCAAACTGGATGCTGTGACATTCATACCTGTCAGCAGATACTAAGGAATAGAACAGCTGGTGTTCTGTTAGAACTTAGTATTTATTTCCAGTCTGGTTATCAAGGAAAGACCAGACCTGGCATAAAGCCTACTGACTGAATGTCAAACTGGATGTTATGACATTCATCATTGACAGCAGCTACTGAACATTAGACAGAGTGGTGTTCTGCTATACTACAGCATGTTACTTAGTCTGTTCTTCAAGAGAATAACAGAACTAACTTAAGGCCAAATGTGTAAATGTTAAATTGGACACTTTGACATTTATTAATGTAAGCTGTTACTGTAGTATGGTCATTTTGATCATGTACAGGTCAGCAAAATTGTACAGTCTGTTTTCTGGAAAAACAGACTCAGCATATGGACCTTGATGTCAAGCTGAATGTCGTGACATTCATTCCTGACAGCATATGCTATATTGTAGGTTGTTCAGTTTTCTGTTTCAGCTTTTTCTCAGGCTATTCTTCAGGGATTCAACAGCTGAGAGAAAATCCAGGAAATCAACAACCAAGCTACATTTAGTGAACCTAACAAATAGCCTATTTGTTAGTAACCTAAATGTTGAATTTATGGGAACTCGCGTGACCTTAAATTGAGGAGAATACAGGTGCAAAAGCCCAGGTACTGCAATATAAAAGGAAGGCGTTCCTTCATTCAGTTTTTTGGGGATTTTGAGGCGTGAAGATTTTGTGTGTCCATCATACTTCACTGCTGTATTTTTGTGAGTCTTGTATTAGACGTATCTTGTAAGCCAAGCCATTATCAAGTAGATGATTGTTGTGGCATAGGGTGTTCATTGAGTTGTAAGTGTTGTGTCGCTCAAAGCTTTTAAGCGTGAGTGCTGTGTATCTTGATTAAAGCTGTGAAGCACAATCAAGAGTTGTTTGAAGTGTGACTTCAAATTGTCTTTAATATTGATTAAAGGTAGTAATCACTGAGGTGATTGAGGGGGAGTGAGTAGGAACTCTGATCTTAGTGTAAGATTGAAATTGCATTGGGTAGGGATTAAGTGATAAGTTGTAAACGGGTGAGTTTAGCTTTGAATTGATACTACTAATAGTGGATTTCCTCCCTGGCTTGGTAGCCCCCAGATGTAGGTCATGTTGGACTGAACTGGGTAAACAATTACTTGTGTTATTTACTGCACTTACGTTTAAGTTCTGCATAATTCCTGTCTGTGCATAATTGGATGTCATAACAACCCGTGTGACATCTAAAGTCTGATAACTAGAATTTCAATTGGCATCAGAGCAGGCACCCTGCCTGTGAATTTCTGGGTGAGATCTAGGGAAGTTACTTTCTAGTACCATGGACAAGGATATAGGACACTCAAATAGACCACCCATGTTGGATGGCTCTAATTATGATGACTAGAAGCCTCGTATGATAGCCTTCTTAAGGTCTCTAGATAGCAAAGTCTGGAGAGCTGTCAACAAAGGATGGGAACATCCAACGAAGACAGGTGAGGATGGAGGTAGTGTGCAGATTCCTGAAGAAGAGTGGGACAAGGAGCAAGAGGCACTAGCTCTTGGAAATTCCAAGGCCTTGAATGCATTGTTCAATGGAATTAGTAAGAACATCTTCAGGCTGGTGCACCACTGTGAACTAGCTAAGGAAGTTTGGGATACCCTCAAGGTAACTCATGAAGGTACTTCCAAGGTGAAGATGTCCAAACTTCAGATGTTGACCACCAAGTTTGAAAACCTGAGGATGAAAGAGGATGAGACTATTCATGACTTTCACATGAATATTCTTGAAATTGCAAACACCTCTGGTGGACTAGGTGAGAAAATGGCTGAAGAGAAACTTGTGAGAAAGATTCTCAGGTCCTTGCCTAAAAGGTTTGCTATGAAGGTCACAACCATAGAGGAGGCACAGGACATCTGCAATATGAAGGTAGATGAGCTCATTGGTTCTCTCCAAACCTTTGAAATGGGCTTGTGTGAGAATACTGAAAAGAAGAACAAGAGCGTAGCTTTTGTATCTAATGCTGAAGAAGAGTCAGAAGCAGGATATACTGAAGGTGATGACAGTATATCAGAAGCCTTAGCCATGCTTGGGAGGCAGTTCAACAAGTTCGTGAAGAAGATTGATCAAAGAGGGAGACCTAATGTCAAGAACATCCCGTCTGACATCAGGAAAAGATCAACTTCTGAAGAAAAGTTCAACCAAGGCAAGGGAATCCAGTGTCATGGTTGTGAAGGGTATGGACACGTCAGAACTGAATGTCCTACTTATCTCAAGATGCAAAAGAAGGGGCTAACTATCACATGGTCTGAAGGAGATTCTGAAAGTGAATCTGAAGGAGAATCTACCAAACATGTCACTGCACTAACCAGTGTTTGTGCCTCTGATGATGACTCAAGTGCAGATGAACTGACCTTTGATGAACTTGCTGCAGCCTATAAGAAGCTGTGTACCACCAGTGCAGAAGTGCGTGCACAAGGAGAAAAGCAGAAGAAACTCATCAAGGAACTGGAAGATGAGAGACAGAAGCAACTGTCTGTCATAGAGGGTCTAAATGGTGAGATAGCCCTGCTGACCTCCAAGCTGAATCAGATGACTAAATCCATCAGAATGATGAATAAGGGAACTGACACCTTGGAAGATATTCTAAAGGTGGGACAGCAGTCTGGAACCAAATCTGGCCTAGGATTTGGGAAAAGATCCTCAGCTGAACACAAACGCCCAAAGGCTAAAGTTCAGAAGTTCAAGCGGAAGTCAAAGCCAATGTCTCAACATCGAGGAACTAGGATGAATGATCATCAGAAGAGGAAATACCAGGAGTGGAGGTGTCACCACTGTGGTAGACTTGGTCATATAAAAGCCTTCTGCTACTGGATTCATGGTTTCCCTAACCAAGCCTCGCATGTCAGGCCTAAGCATAAACCATATAAGCGCTATGTTCCCATCAAGAAGCAACAATGGTATGCTAGGATAGCACACACTGCTCTAAGGGCTTCTACCAGAGAAGACTGGTACTTTGACAGTGGATGCTCAAGACATATGACTGGTATGGAAAATCTACTGGTAGATATTCAACCTCACACTACCAGCTATGTGACCTTTGGTGATGGTGCCAAAGGAAAAATAAAAGGTGTGGGTAAGCTGGACTGCTCTGGAGTTCCAAAACTGAATAATGTGTTGTTAGTAAGAGGACTAACTGCAAACCTCATCAGCATAAGTCAGCTGTGTGATCAAGGGTTTCATGTTCAGTTTACTAAGGAGCTATGCATTGTGACTAATGGTGACAATCAGGAAGTTATGAGAGGAACCAGGTCCAAAGATAATTGTTATCTGTGGGAACCTAAAGTCTCAAACTTTTCAACAATATGCTCCTCAACCAAGGAAGAACAGGAGGTGAAACTGTGGCATAGACGTCTTGGACATCTCCACTTACGGGGAATGAAGAAGATTATATCCAAGGAAGCAGTCAGAGGAATTCCAAAGCTTCTTATTGATGAAGGAAGAGTCTGTGGAGAATGCCAGGTGGGCAAGCAAACCAAGATGTCACATCCGAAGCTGGGACATCCCATAACCTCCAGAGTTCTGGAACTGCTGCACATAGATTTAATGGGACCCATGCAGGTTGAAAGCCTTGGTGGGAAGAAATATGCTTACGTGGTGGTTGATGACCATTCCAGATACACGTGGATAAGCTTCATCAGAGAGAAGTCAGATACATTTGATGTCTTCAAAGACCTGTGCATAAGACTTCAAAGGGAAAAGGACAGTTGTGTGGTCCGGATTAGAAGTGATCATGGTACGGAGTTCAAGAATTCCAAGTTTGATGAGTTTTGCTCTTCTGAAGGAATAAGTCATGAGTTCTCCTCCCCTATAACCCCTCAGCAGAATGGAATAGTTGAAAGAAAAAATAGAACTATTCAAGAATCTGCCAGGGCAATGATTCATGCAAAGAAGCTCCCCATGCACTTTTGGGCTGAAGCAATGAATACCGCGTGCTATGTTCACAACAGAGTCACCTTGAGAAAAGGAACCTCCTCCACTCTGTATGAAATATGGAAAGGTAGAAAACCCACTGTGAAGTACTTTCATATCTTTGGAAGTAAATGCTACATTCTCACAGATCGTGAACAGAGAAGGAAGCTAGATCCCAAAAGTGATGAGGGTATATTTCTGGGATACTCCACTAACAGCAGAGCCTACAGAGTGTTCAACTACAGGACCAATGTCCTGATGGAATCCATAAATGTTATTGTGGACGATAAAGAGGAAGGAACCGATGTCATGGAGGATGTTGAAACATTCCTTGACAGTTCAACTGACATTCCAGTCAAGTCTGAAGAAGTAGAGGAACCTCCTCCTGAATGTGAAGCAGATGCAACCACCAAAGTGCCATCTATCAGAATTCAGAAAGACCACCCTAAGGATCTTATCATAGGGGATCCCAATAGTGGTGTGACTACCAGGTCACGGGGAATAAGCTCAAATTCCTGCTTTGTATCCAAGGTTGAACCAAAGAATGTGAAAGAAGCCCTAACTGACGAATACTGGATCATTGCCATGCAAGAGGAACTTGAGCAGTTCAAAAGGAATGAAGTATGGGAGCTAGTTCCAAGACCTGAAGGGACCAACATCATTGGTACCAAGTGGATCTACAAAAACAAATCTGATGAGAAAGGAGTAATTACTAGGAATAAAGCAAGACTAGTAGCTCAAGGATACACTCAAGTTGAAGGGGTAGATTTTGATGAGACATTTGCTCCTGTGGCTAGGCTTGAGTCCATCAGATTGCTGTTAGGGGTAGCATGCATCCTGAAGTTTAAACTATTCCAAATGGATGTGAAGAGTGCATTCTTGAATGGCTACTTGAATGAAGAAGTCTTTATGGAACAACCTAAAGGGTTCTGTGATCCTAACCAACCCAAGCATGTATACAAGTTGAGAAAAGCCTTGTATGGGTTGAAACAAGCACCTAGAGCATGGTATGAAAGGTTGACCGAATTTCTGACCTCAAATGGATACAGAAAAGGTGGAATAGATAAAACCTTATTTGTGAAGGATGAAGACGGCAAAATCATGATTGCTCAAATCTATGTGGATGATATAGTCTTTGGTGGAATGTCAGAACAAATGGTTCAACAATTTGTTCACCAGATGCAATCCGAGTTTGAAATGAGTTTAGTTGGAGAACTGACCTATTTCCTTGGAATGCAAGTAAGCCAAATGGAGGACTCTATGTTTCTCTCCCAAAGCAAGTATGCCAAGAACATAGTTAAGAAGTTTGGTATGGATAATGCTAGGCACAAGAGGACTCCTGCGCCTACCCATCTGAAGTTAACCAAAGATGAAGGAGGGCCTAGTGTTGATCAATGCTTGTATAGAAGCATGATAGAAAGCCTACTTTACCTAACTGCAAGTAGACCTGACATTTCTTATGCAGTTGGAGTATGTGCTAGATACCAAGCAGAGCCTAAGGTGAGCCACTTGAATCAAGTCAAAAGGATTCTCAAGTACATCAATGGGACTTGTGACTATGGGATGCTGTATTCACATGGGTCTGAGCCTGTCCTATCTGGGTACTGTGATGCTGACTGGGCTGGGAGTGCTGATGACAGAAAAAGCACATCAGGTGGATGTTTCTTCTTAGGAGACAATCTCATATCTTGGTTCAGCAAGAAGCAGTATTGTGTTTCTCTGTCCACTGCAGAGGCTGAATACATAGCTGCTGGAAGCAGTTGTTCCCAACTGGTTTGGATGAAACAGATGCTCACTGAGTACAATGTCACTCAAAATGTCATGACATTGTTCTGTGATAATCTCAGTGCCATCAATATCTCCAAGAATCCCATCCAACACAGCAGGACCAAACATATTGACATTAGGCACCACTTCATTAGAGATCTGATGGAAGACAAGGTGATCACTTTGGAACATGTAGCCACGGACCTTCAACTGGCTGACATATTTACAAAGGCTCTGGATGCTACTCAGTTTGAAAACTTAAGGAGCAAACTGGGAATATGTCTCTCTGAGAACTTATAGCAACCACTGATGTTTGGGATGTATTGTTTAATATCTCTGCCTATTAAACAATTGGTACTATGCTCTAATTGGTCAACAAATCATAGCTATGCTACTTGCAACAAGTGTGGCTACAAGAGGGTAAGGAGACACCCTACCGTGAGAAGGCCAAGGTACCTGCAGGAGTTCAAGGATGCTGCTCATGCAGGAGTGGTTTTGGATGTCAGAAACAAAATCATGGCATCTGATATGGTGGTACCTACTGTAAAGCAAAAGTGGGTGATTACTTGATCAAAGTTGTGAAGCAAGATCAAGTGGATGCTAACTTGGTTGAAACTGTGAAGTAAAACCAAGTCTGTAACTCTGTCATTGTTCTCTGGTTATGTTGTTGGCTTTGGCAACATTTTTGACAAAAAGGGGGAGTAATAACCACCCCTGACAAACAGAGTGGGCCTCTACAACAGACTCTCATGACAGATTCCCTCCCCTGCAGCTGATGTGTGTTGAAGTTTTTTTTTTAACTTCTGCTCCTCTATATGTGTGCTGATTTGTGAAGTTTTTATTTAACTTCCATGTGTGTGAGTGTGCTGCCACTCTGAGTGTATTAGCTAGGCTTATTTCCTGCTAGGTGTGTGATTCCGCTGCTATGAACTCTGTTATGGGGATCAAAGTGTTTTAGCCAAAAATTTGCCAAAGGGGGAGTTTGTAGGTGTTTAATTGGCTGCATTATATGGTAAAACACTAGCTGGTTACTAATGTCTTGACTGATGTCATGACATGGTATGTATATGTGACTACATTGTAGGTTAGAATATCTAACTGTACTCTGATGTCTTGACCGATGTCATGACACACTTGAGTAGTTACTGCAGGATTAGCTAACACAGGATTTATTGAATGTCAAACTGGATGCTGTGACATTCATACCTGTCAGCATATACTAAGGAATAGAACAACTGGTGTTCTGTTAGAACTTAGTATTTATTTCCAGTCTGGTTATCAAGGAAAGACCAGACCTGGCATAAGGCCTACTGACTGAATGTCAAACTGGATGTTATGACATTCATCATTGACAGCAGCTACTGAACATTAGACAGAGTGGTGTTCTGCTATACTGCAGCATGTTACTTAGTCTGTTCTTCAAGAGAATAACAGAACTAACTTAAGGCCAAATGTGTAAATGTTAAATTGGACACTTTGACATTTATTAATGTAAGTTGTTACTGTAGTATGGTCATTTTGATCATGTACAGGTCAGCAAAATTGTACAGTCTGTTTTCTGGAAAAACAGACTCAGCATATGGACCTTGATGTCAAGCTGAATGTCGTGACATTCATTCCTGACAGCATATGCTATATTGTAGGTTGTTCAGTTTTCTATTTCAGCTTTTTCTGAGGCTAGTCTTCAGGGATTCAACAGCTGAGAGAAAATCCAGGAAATCAACAACCAAGCTACATTTAGTGAACCTAACAAATAGCCTATTTGTTAGTAACCTAAATGTTGAATTTATGGGAACTCGCGTGACCTTAAATTCAGGAGAATACAGGTGCAAAAGCCCAGGTACTGCAATATAAAAGGAAGGCGTTCCTTCATTCAGTTTTTTGGGGATTTTGAGGCGTGAAGATTTTGTGTGTCCATCATACTTCACTGTTGTATTTTTGTGAGTCTTGTATTAGGCGTATCTTGTAAGCCAAGCCATTATCAAGTAGATGATTGTTGTGGCATAGGGTGTTCATTGAGTTGTAAGTGTTGTGTCGCTCAAAGCTTTTAAGCGTGAGTGCTGTGTATCTTGATTAAAGCTGTGAAGCACAATCAAGAGTTGTTTGAAGTGTGACTTCAAATTGTCTTTAATATTGATTAAATGTAGTAATCACTGAGGTGATTGAGGGGGAGTGAGTAGGAACTCTGATCTTAGTGTAAGATTGAAATTGCATTGGGTAGGGATTAAGTGATAAGTTGTAAACGGGTGAGTTTAGCTTTGAATTGATACTACTAATAGTGGATTTCCTCCCTGGCTTGGTAGCCCCCAGATGTAGGTCATGTTGGACTGAACTGGGTAAACAATTACTTGTGTTATTTACTGCACTTACATTTAAGTTCTGCATAATTCCTGTCTGTGCAGAATTGGATGTCATAACAACCCGTGTGACATCTAAAGTCTGATAACTAGAATTTCAAGTAGAAATCATAAACACCGTGCTAACGCTTATTCACAAAACTAAATAAATAGTTCTCGTTGAGTACAACGGATGTAATGGGTGTTATTATTTTCCCCTCGCATAACCGACTCCTGAACCCAAATTTGGTTGCGACGACCATTTTGTTTTTATTTTTGCGGTTTTATCAATATTTTCTCTTTACTTCTGGAATAAATAAAATTATATGGAAAATTTATTGTATTTCGAGCGTTTGTTACGCTCGGATATTTTTTCGCGTCACGACAACTAGTGACTCTGCTTGGGATTGATGTAGAGAGTCAAGCCTAGTTCAGTTTGATTCATGATGAATGTTAGATTTATTTACTTGCTTTCCTATGATATATGTTTATCTCTATCTCTTATGTGTTATCTTATATATGGTTCTTATGTGTGGTGGTTCGTATATTCTAGTTGCTTAATGGTTGCATAATGTGTGAAAGGCTCCATAATTGATGGTTGCATAATGTTTGGACGTACTTGTATCCTTTGGTTGGCATGAAAACCTCACTTAGATTATACCCTCTTGGGGGTATTATTGTCTAGCAATTAATTTTCTATTGGTGGGAATATTCTCATTTAGGTTCTTTGACTCTAGGAACCTTGTTAGAACCCTAAACTCGTGGCTATTAGGATTGATGGTTGTGTAGTATTTACCTTCTGGACTCACTTGTATCTCTTAGTTTGCATGAAAGCCTCAGTCATAATAGATCTTCTTGGGGGTATTGTCGTCTAACAAGTAATTTTCTAGGTGGGGCAATATTTTCAAGAAGGATCCATGATTCTGGGAATCATGTCTAGAACCTTAGAGTCAATGGTTGTGTAGTGTTGACCTTATGGACATACTTGTCTCATTTGGTTGGTATGAAAACCTCATCTATAGTATATCCTCTTGGGGGTGTTGTTGTCCAGCAAATAATTTTCTATTAGCAACAACATTCTCATGTAGGGTCCATGACTTTAGGAACCTCCTTAAGCCCCGGAGCCACCCTTTTTGAGGAATTTGTACCTGGGCCTTTTGAAACTGTAATACTCAATAAAAAAACATGCATAAAATTACATTGCATACCTTTGCATAAAAAATGGTTTTTTCATGCATGCATGCATCCATCAAAAACTCATTTCATTTTTTCCTCTTCATCCTAAGAAATGCCAAGCGATCAATAATTCAAACTGGTTCCTCGGCACCCCTACAAGACACGTGGAAGCTTTAGAAGAAAGATGGAAAATCTATAAAGGGGAAAAGAAGTTTTGAGGGAGGATGTTGACTCGCTCAAAGGCACTATGAGCAAAGTCTTAGAGGCTTTGCAAGCAATTGCGAGTAAAATGGATAAAGAAGACCAACCAATTGTGCATGTTGAGACTGCTCTGCCCTTAAGTTTCATTGTGGAACCACAAACTATCCAAGGGGAAAGCATTGAGTTCCTGATTTTCGGTTTACCTTCAAACTATACTCCACCATTTTTGAATGCCAGCAGTAGTGACCCTGTTGTTCGGCAAGTACAAATCTCGATAACTACTGAGGCAATTCACATTGGCTATTAAGTACCTCAAGGACCCTTAGATTACCATCATCTTGCATACCACACAATTGGTCCCCAAGACGGTCATATAGAGGTGACATTATAAGGTAATGAACCCAATGAAAACTAATGTGTTCTAGAAAAAAATTGAGAGCAATTGAAGAGAACGACGTATTCGGCCTATACGACCTAGATATGTGTTTGATTCCCAATGAGATTATCCCTCCAAAGTTCAAGGTCCCAGGCTTTGAAAAATATAAAGGCCTCAACTTCCCTAGGAGTCACTTGGTGATATACTATAGGAAAATGGTTGCCCAAGCGTATAACAACAAACTAATGATTCATTGTTTTCAAGACGGTCTGTGTCATACCCCAAAATTTGCCCATTAATATTTCAAGACATTTTGCAAAGCATTCCGACTCATATGTAACACTGATCTTGAAGAAACAAAGGCCCAGCTCACGGATGGCCCAATCCAGAAAATGGCCCAAACTGGCCTGTTCGCTACGCGCTCGCCTAGCGAAGCTGACAGACAACAAAAATTTCGGGCTTCATTCTGAGCCCATTAGGTCACCATTATCACTATAAATACCAGCACTTCAGTAATAAAAAAAAAAAGAAAAAAAAAAAAAGAAATTTTTTTAATTAATTAATTAATTAAATAAATAAAATATAACAAATTATTTTGGACTTGGGTCTCCCTCATTCCAAGCCCATTACCCACGAAATCAGTCTATAAATACTGAAGTTTCAGTAGGGGAGCTACACTTGGAGTTACACTGGGAGATTCACTGGGGAAAAAAAGAGGAGGAGAACAGAGAAGAACGAATAGAAGTTTTGGCATAGGAACCCTGCCTACCCGGAGAATTCAGAGTAAAGAAACCCTGAAGGCAGCCCATCTGCACCGAAGCCATCGCCGTCCAGTTCCCGCTGCCTAATTTATTCCGATACTACAAGTGGTCAATCCCTTCAACCTTGAATTGGCAAACAGGTTTGCGTATCTCTATTGTTTATACTTTCAATTGGTCATATCTACATATATAATGCATCATGATTAAATGTTGATATATAATTTGCTTTCGTATGGGAATTTAAATATGCCTGAATACCCTGAATGTTTGATCATGTTATTCCTGTGATAAAATGCCATAAAATTCAAAGTTCCTAACGTGGGGCTGTTTTCAAATTCAAAATCCGTGGCCGCTCGCTAGCACCTCGCTAGGCGAGCCTGGGGCGAGTATTCGCCTGGCCTTCGCTAGGCGAGGCAGAGGCGAACGAGACAGTAGCTGACTTTTCTATTCTGTTTTTTTTTATGTTTTATCATAGCCATGCATTATTCATCCTATCCTATTTATTGTTGTGATATTTCTCCGGTGTAATCTTCGATTGCACCCTGATTTGGTGTTCTGACATGTTTCTTTTTTTTGAGTTTCGTAAAGGTTCACATATCCCAGGAAAAGGTTATTGGCTAGGTATTCCACTTTATTTGTGGGATACCCTTGTGGAGTTTCACCCTAAATTAATTTTTAATGTATTAATTTCTAATGTATTAATTTTTTAATATATTATTTTTAATAATTTTAATGTGGAGTTTCATCCTAATTATATAATTAATTGTAAAACTTTGCCTTTGAATAAGTGATCTTGGACCTCTCTTTGTTGCCTTACGATTACGATATTACGGTCATGTCCCGCGAACGTGGGGATACCCTTAGCAAAGACCCTTCGGTTAAATCATCATAAAATAAATTATAGTCCCTCGGATGTTGCCTTCGAATATACAACTTTGTCCCTCGATGACCCTCCGATGTTGCCTACGGTTAAAAGATGATAGTCCCTTCGAATGCTAAGATATCCTCGTAACTGTTGCCTTCAATGACCTATCGATGACCCTACGATGACCCTTAAACATCCAAAGGATAAAACTACTTATTTCTCAATAATAAGGACAGTTTTACCCTCATAAGGATAGGAAATGCTCATAAAGACCTTGGGTCGGTATAACTCTTAATTGTTGGCTCACAATCTAAAAACAATTTTCACACCTCACACCTTTCAAAATATCTTTAGAAAATCACCACTTGGTATATATTCATACTAGAATCATTACCGAGTTATATTTTTCTAAACAATTTCCAAAACTAAACGAGATAACTACTTTGTATATATTCATACAAGAATCATTACAAAGTTAAATTCTCTTTCCAAAACCAATTTTCCAAACAATTCACAAACACTTTTTTTTAGACAAAAATAATATAAGTGATCGAGCAATTAAGAGCCCATGGATAACCATGGATACAAAGGGTGCTAACACCTTCCCTTTGTATAATGTACCTCCCGAACCCAAAATCTAAATTAAGGTCTTTCCTGTTCTTTTCCACCTTTCCTTATTGGATAAAAGAAAAGTCGGTGGCGACTCTTGCTAACCGCGACATTGCGATAAAAAACACAAAAAGTCCAGTTCACCGTATGACAGAACTGGCGACTCTGCTGGGGACCCTAAATATTTAAAAAGAGAGGTTACCTTAAAAATAAGATCACTTATTCAATTTGTCTGATTTATTTTTAAGGGATTGCTTGGGTATGATATGCTTGAGTGAAAGATCCTACACCCGGATCTAGTGTACCTTAGGTAAGTAGCAAGAGATCATCGCGACTGTCCGGCGTATACTGGAATGGTCAAAATGATGGCTACGGTTAATGTGGCACTTTGGATGTCCTGATGTTCCTCATGTTAGTTGAGGAAATATTTGGCATTCGCGTGGTGTCATAAAAGCATTAACCAGACCTTTAGAACCCTAATTGACTCATCCTGGCCATTAGAAAGTAGTGAGATAACTGGCTTCGGTTCCGACTGGAGTTGGTTGAGACTCGATACTACACTCTTTGAGATTGGACTTTAGGGAAGCTTCGGTCAACCACTTGGTGTTGCACTGAAGTGGACTTAAGGAAAGGTCAATGATTTGAGATCCTTCTAGAACCCGGTTACTATTCTAAGACAGGTTGAACCAACCAAACTTCAGTGGGGAGGGTATTTACCTATGGAACTCACGCAAGCCTTAAAACCTAGGAATGATTGTTGTGTGACTTGCTTGTGCTTGTTATTTATCTAACAACATGACATCATAACAACATAACATCATAACATCATGGCATTGTACTAACCATTTCAAGGATTTAGGGATTTAACTCTGCTAAAAAAAAACAAAAACAAAAGCAAAAACAAAAGAGAAAAGAAAAAAAAAAGCACTTTTTGGTAGTTTATGCAAAGTTAAATCCCGAAAGTCCTTGAAAACATTTCATACATTGCATTGCATCGCATAACAGGTATTCTAAAGGATCAGTGTTCTCACGATTTTCCTATCAAACAGATTCCAGCAGATTCAAACAGATTGAACAATGGCTCTCGAACAAACTGTCAAAGATCTCCAGGCCCAGAATGCTCAATTCCAGGAAATGATGCTGAGCTTATCTAAGGGGCAGGAAGAACTGAAAGCTCTTTTGATGGAGAAGAAGAAGGACCAGAAACCTGTGGGTTACATCAACCCGGGGAGAAGGCTTAAGGGACAGGTTACAGGAGTCAAGATTAGAATTCCGAAGGATTCAGAAGAAGAGACCGAGAATGATTCGGAAGATGAGAATCCTAATCTCGTCAATTCTGAGGACGACGACGAAGATTATGAACATGAACAGTACTCTCCGAAGGATGATAAGTACAAGTTGCTGGAAGAACGTATGCTAGCTATGGAGGGGCAGAAAGTGCCCAGTCTGGATTTCGAAAACTTGGGTCTGGTCTCTGATGTGGTCATTCCCCGCAAATTCAAGGTTCCCATTTTCACTAAGTATGATGGTGCCTCTTGTCCTCAGATGCATCTAAGGGCTTATGTGAGAAAGATTCAGCCGCACACTACTGATAAGAAACTGTGGATCCATTTCTTCCAAGAGAGTCTGTCTGGCACACAGTTAGAGTGGTATTATCAGCTTGAGAGCTCTAACATCCGCACATGGACTGATTTAGCAACAGCTTTCTACAAGCACTACCAGTATAATTCTGAGTTAGCGCCTACTCGGCTACAGCTACAAAATATGACTATGGGCTCTAAAGAAAGTTTCAAAGAATATGCTCAAAAGTGGAGAGATTTGGCTGGCAGAGTCAAACCCCCTATGACTGATCGAGAGTTAGTGGACATGTTCATGGGTACACTGACTGGCCCATTCTACAGCCATCTACTGGGAAGTTCCTCGTCAGGTTTCACTGAACTTATCTTGACAGGTGAACGGGTTGAAAGCGGCATTCGAAGTGGAAAGATACAGGCAGCTACTTCTGCAAGCACCAAAAAGTCCTATCAGGGAAAGAATGAATCAAATGCTGTGTACAGTGAGAGGAAGCATAACAAGAAGAATCGTGACCATACTGTTGGGGCAGTTACAATTGCCGCACCGCCATCTCAGAACTTCCAACACAGACAAGACAGGTCGAGAAGACAGTTTACCAAGATCAATATGACTTTAACCCAAGCACTGCAGAGTATGTTAAAGGCCAATTTGATTACCCTCAGAGGCCCTCCTGCAAATCCCAACACTACTTCTCCTCGTTATAATCCCAACGCCAGGTGTGCCTATCACTCCGATAGCCCCGGGCATGATACGAATGATTGCTGGTTGTTGAAGAACAAGATTCAGGATATGATCGACGCTGGAGAAATTGAATTTGATCCTCCGACGACCCCCAATGTCATCACAGCACCTATGCCTAATCATGACCAGAATGTTAATGTTGTGGACGACAATTCTCACGTTACTGACGTTGCTGATTTAGCATCTCCTCTCCTGATCGTTAAGAAGAATTTATTGCAAGCTGGTTTATTTCCAGGTTGTGCTGAAGATTGCGATCTCTGTGTACTCCGACCCAATGATTGTTTGAAGTTGAAGAACGGCATTCAACGGCTGATGGATGATCGTACAATTCTATTTGAAAGGGTTCCTAAGGTGGACAACTCTATTGAAGAGGTATCTGTGATTGCTAGGTCCAAAGCTCCAGTGAAGATTACCGCTACTAGAGTGCCTGTGAAGATTACCGCTGAGCCCAAAGTGGCTCCCCTGATTATTACCGCACCTGGCCCCGTGCCATATTCCTCCAGCAAAGCTATTCCGTGGAACTATGGAGGCGACGTTTACATCCATGGCATAAAGCAAGTTGGTAGTTCTGCTAATCCTAATGATATTGTGGGGACTAGTAAAGTTACTCGAAGTGGAAGGATCTACTCCCCAGAAATCTCACCTCCCGAAATTCGAGGAAAAAGACCAGTCAATCCTCCTCAGTCAGAGACATCGGTCGAAGTTACTTCTGAAGATGTTGCCAAACAGGAAATGGAAGAGATGCTGAAAATCATCCGTAAGAGCGATTTTGATGTAGTGGAACAATTGGGGCATACTCCGTCTAAAATCTCAATGTTGTCCTTGTTATTATCCTCTGAATCCCATGCCAATGCATTGATGAAATTCTTGAAGACCGCTCATGTGCCTCAAGAAACATCCGTCGATCAATTCGAACATTATGTTGCTAATTTGACTGTTGACAATGGCCTAGGCTTTTCCGATGCTGACCTGACGCCAGCAGGAAAGAATCACAATAAAGCTCTGCATATCTCCATCGAGTGTGAGGGGATCACCCTGGCTCACGTGTTGATCGACAACGGCTCTTCCTTGAATGTGCTCCCGAAAGCTGTACTCGATAAATTTGACTACAAAGGCATTGAACTGAAACCTAGTGATGTTGTGGTGCGTGCTTACGATGGTGCGAAGAGTGTTGTCTATGGTGAAGTGGTTCTCCCTATCAAGATAGGACCTCAAGTCTTCAACACTACCTTTCACGTGATGGACATTCGTCCCGCCTACTCCTGCTTGTTGGGGCGCCCTTGGATCCATGGGGCAGGTGCGGTAGCTTCGTCGCTTCATCAAAAGCTGAAGTATCCAATAGCAGGCATGGTTGTCACTGTATGTGGAGAAGAAGAGTATATTGTCAGTAGTGTGCAAGCCTTCAAATACGTCGAGATGGATGGTGAATTCTTTGAGACTCCTTCTCAGTCATTTGAAGTGGTTCCTCCACCCAGTCCTGTCCTTAAGCCAACTCCCCTTGTGCCCAAGGTTGTTCGTGCTCCCCCTGTCATGATCTCTCTGAAAGATGCTCAAGCCGCGATTGAAAATGGTGATCGTGCTGGTTGGGGTCAACTGATCAATGTACCGTACAAGTCTGATAAAGTTGGCCTGGGGTTTAACTCTGGAAAGATAGTCAAAAATCAGATTAATGCTATGGAAGATGCTGATAGTGATTGCGACTTGGATAGCTGGATTTTCCCAACAATTGGTGACGGACTCAGCAATTGGAAGACTGAAGACATTATCCCGATTTCCTTTAGTCAGGAGTAATTGTTATTGTTTATTCTAGAATTGCAAATTTTAATTTTCTTTTACAATCAAACTTCTTAAAGCATTGTGTCTATGCCCGAGGCACAATAGCTAATTTGTTAAGGGTTTTGTCATTTTCATAAGCATATTTATATTCAATAAATCAATGGACGTTTTGCATTCAAATATTGCGCTCTTTGTCTTTCCTATTATCTTTCAAACGAGCTATGTTTTCTTACACACACGCACGTAACGAATTGCAGATCCCTATCCACTCTGGATCCTGTTGATAATAGTTCTACTACTGTTCATTATGACTTTGAAAATCCGATCTACCGAGCCGAAGATGGAAGTGAGAAAGATTGTGAAGTACCTGAAGAACTTGCCAGAATGTTACTACAAGAAGAAAGGACTATACAGCCGCATGAGGAGTCAGTTGAGACTGTAAATCTGGGTACCGAGGTGGACAAGAGAGAAGTCAAAATAGGAGCAGGCTTGGAAATCAGTGTCAAAAGAAGATTGATTCAAATGCTACATGACTATGTGGAGATTTTTGCTTGGTCTTACGAAGACATGCCAGGGCTGGATACCGATATAGTAGTGCATCGTTTGCCGACGAAGGAAGATTGTCGTCCTGTTAAGCAAAAGGTTCGTCGCATGCGTCCTGAAATGTCCGAGAAAATCAAGGCCGAAGTCATGAAACAATTCGATGCTGGTTTTCTGGCGGTTACTTCTTATCCTCAATGGGTTGCTAATGTGGTACCAGTGCCAAAGAAGGATGGTAAGGTGCGAATGTGTGTGGATTACAGAGATTTGAATAGAGCGAGTCCCAAGGATGATTTCCCACTGCCACACATTGATGTTCTGGTAGACAACACCGCTCAACACAAGGTATTCTCCTTCATGGATGGATTCTCGGGTTATAACCAGATCAAAATGACACCTGAGGACATGGAGAAGACTACGTTTGTGACGCAATGGGGCACCTTCTGTTATAAAGTAATGCCGTTTGGTTTAAAGAACGTAGGAGCAACGTACCAGCGTGCTATGGTGGTTTTGTTCCATGACATGATCCATCATGAAATAGAAGTATATGTGGACGATATGATAGCCAGGTCTCATACTGAAGAAGAACATCTCGATCATTTATACAAACTGTTTGAGAGGCTGAAGAAATACAAGTTGAGATTGAACCCGAACAAATGCACCTTTGGAGTAAGATCCGGTAAACTCTTGGGCTTTATTGTCAGTGGTAAAGGTATTGAGGTTGACCCGGCCAAGGTGAGAGCTATTCAAGAAATGCCAGTTCCCCGTACGGATAAAGAAGTCAGAGGTTTCTTGGGACGTTTGAATTACATTGCCCGGTTTATTTCCCATTTGACCGCTACTTGCAAACCCATCTTCAAGTTACTGAGAAAAAATCAAGAGATGATATGGAATGATGAATGTCAAGAAGCTTTCGACAAAATCAAGAAGTACCTCCAAGAACCTCCAATTCTGGTGCCACCAGTTGAGGGAAGACCTCTAATCATGTATTTAACCGTTTTAGAAAACTCAATGGGGTGCGTGTTGGGACAACATGACGAGTCCGGTCGAAAAGAGTATGCCATATACTACCTTAGCAAAAAGTTTACCGACTGTGAAACAAGATACTCACTGCTCGAGAAAACTTGCTGTGCTTTGGCCTGGGCTGCTCGCCGACTAAGACAGTATATGTTGAATCACACCACTTTGTTGATTTCTAAGATGGATCCTATCAAATACATATTTGAGAAACCCGCCCTCTCCGGAAGAATAGCAAGATGGCAGATGATTTTAACAGAGTATGATATCCAGTATACCACCCAAAAAGCAATCAAAGGAAGCGTGCTAGCTGATCATTTGGCTCATCAGGCAGTGAATGATTATCAGTCTATGAATTTTGAGTTCCCAGATGAGGATGTCATGCTTGTTACTGATTATGAAGAACCTGGACCGAATGAAGGACCCGAAGTGGGATCCCGATGGACTATGGTTTTTGATGGATCGTCTAACGCATTGGGCAACGGTATTGGCGTCGTGATCATTTCCCCCAAGGGTGGCCATACGCCTTTCACCGCTAGACTATGTTTTGAGTGTACCAACAATATGGCTGAGTATGAAGCATGTATTTTGGGACTCAGAGCTGCTATAGACCTGAGAATCAAGTTTTTGAGGGTGTATGGAGACTCAGCCTTAGTAATCAGTCAGGTCAAAGGAGAATGGGACACTAAACATCCGAACCTCATCCCCTATCGAGAGCAGGTGTTGACATTAATCCCATACTTTGAAGAGATCACATTCGAACATATTCCCCGAGAGGAGAACCAGTTGGCAGACGCATTGGCTACCATGTCATCTATGTTCAGAGTCAGATGGGACAATGAAGCTCCCCGGATTACCATTGAACGACTAGACGAACCAGCATATTGTTATGAACTTAACGCTGATGAAGTAGAAGAGAAGCCTTGGTTCCACGAGATAAAAAGATATTTAGAAGCTCAGGAATACCCTGAAGGGACATCCATCAATGACAGGAAATTTCTGAGGAAGTTCTCCGCTAAATTCTTTTTGAGTAATGGAATATTGTACAAACGTAACCATGATTCGACTTTGCTTTGCTGTGTGGATAGAAAGGAATCAGAGAAGATTATGGAAGACATGCACGACGGTATCTTTGGGACTCATTCTAGTGGACATACAATGGCCAAGAAGATTCTGAGGTCAGGGTATTATTGGTCTACCATGGAAACTGATTGCCACCATCACTCCAGAACTTGTCATAAGTGCCAGATCTATGCGGATAAAGTACATGTGCCTCCTGCTCCATTAAACGTGTTGACCGCGCCGTGGCCCTTTGCAATGTGGGGCATTGATATGATTGGCGAGATTAAACCTACCGCCTCTAATGGACATCGTTTCATCCTTGTTGCTATTGATTACTTCACAAAGTGGGTGGAGGCAGCCTCATTTGCTTCTGTTACTAAGAATGTGGTGGCACGATTCATCAAGAACAGCCTCATCTGCCGATACGGCGTCCCTGAGAGAATTATCACTGACAATGGCACTAATTTGAACAACAAGATGATTACTGAACTCTGCACGCAGTTCAAAATAAAACACCATAACTCTTCTCCGTACCGGCCAAAGATGAACGACGCTGTAGAAGCGGCTAATAAGAATATTAAGAAGATTATACAAAAGATGACGGTAACATACAAAGACTGGCATGAGATGTTACCATTTGCTCTTCATGGTTATCGTACTTCCGTGCGAACTTCGACAGGGGCAACTCCTTTCTCTTTAGTCTACGGAATGGAAGCCGTTTTACCAGTGGAAGTTCAGATTCCCTCTCTAAGGATCATGAAAGAGGCGGGCTTAGACGAGGACGAATGGATTCAGACTCGACTCGATCAGATAAATTTGATGGATGAGAAGAGACTTGCGGCTGTATGTCACGGGCAAATATATCAGAAGCGCATGACCAGGGCATTCAACAAAAAGGTCAAGAGACAAGTGTATCAAATTGGCGACTTGGTAATCAAACGCATCATCCTACCACAAACTGACCCCAGAGGCAAATGGACTCCCACATACGAAGGGCCATTTGTAGTTAAGAAGGTATTCTCAGGTGGAGCCATGATACTCGCTACAATGGATGGTGAAGACTTCCCACATCCCGTGAACGCGGACATAGTTAAAAAATACTACGCATAAAAGAGACCCGCTAGATCGACGTATCTAGGCAAAAGTAAGGGCATCCCGGCGAACCAAAAGGGTTCGGGAAAAAATTAGGGATATATAAAAAAAAACTGTACACCCGGCAAGTCGAAAACCTGAAAAGGCGGCTTGGGCAAAAAAGGGTATCTTGGTGGACTGAAAACCTGAAAAGGCGGTCCAGGCAAAAATTAGGGATTAAAGCGTATGACTATGTCCCGTTCTCAGTCAACTTTCATCCAAGTTCGAGGGACTGACCAAGCCAATCACTTCTATCCGACAGCAAGGGATGAGATGCTCGAAGACATAATGACAGTAGTAGGCTTAAAATCAATAGGACTTCTTCCACATAGCTTTCTCTTTGTTTTCGACAATTTCCTCTTACTAGGATTTCTGTCTCCTTGTACACAAATTGCCTGTTTATAGGCCTCCTTTCAAAATCAATACAACCCTCTTTCAAAAAAAAGATGCTTTTGTTTTTACTTTTCTGTTTTGGTTGCGTAAATGTCCATTGATTTAATTTGAATTAATATGTGCATTTGAATATGACTGATGTTTACCAAAAATACATGCATAGAATAGCAATAGCAATTACTACCCGACTTCAGGATCAAGGAAAAGGTCTAATCATGCTTCCAATGAATCCGCTACCAATTCTCTTCCCCAGCAAGCCTTTTTTTTTTTTCCTCAGAAAATGGCAGTATCCCCAGGCACAGCCAGTTACTCCCCAACAGAGGTCGGCGTCACCAGACAGATTGATCATCTCATCCATCCCCAGCCAGGCTCTGTTGAATATTTCCACCATCAGACAGAAATCAAGCATCCCCAGCCGAGAAAGGGTCATCGACACAAATGTCTCAAATCGTTAAATGGGGATTTATTTTCCCCAGTAGAGTCCCCAAGCAGAACTTCTCATACGCATAACTCATTCATTACATCCTTTCACAGCATACGCATGCATACAACATTCACATTTATTTTAGCATAACACGAAACATCTCATGCATCATGACATAGCATGAAGCTAACTTTTTCTTTGCAGGTTAATTATCCTCCTGATATAGTCAAAGTAGAAGGTTCATTCAGACAGACACCTTTATCAATCATATTCAAGATTCAGATACATATTTCAAATACAGTTCATGGGAACATTCATTCTGACAACACTTCGATATCCTTCTAACGATGGCATCTCTAAGCCCATCCCAGACATTTATTGCAAGTACAACATATACAGGTTATCAGATACAGCCTAACGTACGGTTCATTCTGATTCAGCCCAACATATGACTTCTTCAGCAACTCCAATGCGGTCTAACGTACGACCCATTTGGACCTTCAAATCCTCATATGCTGCCTAGCGTACGGTACATTCAGGGGTGTAGTCTAGCGTACGACTACTTTCTTTTTCAGATGCAGCCTAACGGACGGTTCATTCTACAACTCGGATACGATCTAACGTACGATCCATTCTGAACTTCAACAACCCCAACGCGGTCTAACGTACGACCCGTTTGGATCTTACAACCCTCAGATGCTACCTAACGTACGGTACATTTCTGAAGTGTAGTCTGGCGTACGACTACCGCTTTCATCATCAGATGCGGCCTAACAGACGACTCATTCTGTGACGGTCTAACGTACGACCCGTTCGGATGTCCATCCCCTCAGATGCTACCTAACATACGGTACATTTCTGAAGTGTAGTCTAACGTACGACTACCCCTTTCATCATCAGATCCTACCTAACATACGGTACATTTCTGAAGTGTAGTCTAACGTACGACTACCCCTTTCGTCATCAGATTCAGCCTAACGTACGGCTCATTCTGCAACTCAGATACGATCTAGCGTATGGTCCATTCTGATCCTTTATCCCCAACAGCATATGACACACTCCGACTCCCCAGCGAAGTCGGCAGCCTAATGGATGACTCATTATACGGTCTAACGTACGACCCAGTGTGGCACCCATGTCTTCAAATTGGCCTAATATACGGCGCGATCTGAAGCTTTCGTCATCAAACCTCCCGGATGGCACCTTTAAGCCCATCTCCATCAAGACCAACTGTCGATTCTCAAGTGCAAATTTTTGGGGCATTCTAGTGTTCAATAATCTTCCACCTCCAGACCACGAATGGCGTACACACCATTCTAACTCTCTCGGTCCAAGAATATTGAACAGGGGCAGCTGTCATACCCCAAAATTTGCCCATTAATATTTCAAGACATTTTGCAAAGCATTCCGACTCATATGTAACACTGATCTTGAAGAAACAAAGGCCCAGCTCACGGATGGCCCAATCCAGAAAATGGCCCAAACTGGCCTGTTCGCTACGCGCTCGCCTAGCGAAGCTGACAGACAACAAAAATTTCGGGCTTCATTCTGAGCCCATTAGGTCACCATTATCACTATAAATACCAGCACTTCAGTAATAAAAAAAAAAAAAAAAAAAAAAAAAAAAAAAAAAAAAAGAAATTTTTTTAATTAATTAATTAATTAATTAATTAATTAAATAAATAAAATATAACAAATTATTTTGGACTTGGGTCTCCCTCATTCCAAGCCCATTACCCACGAAATCAGTCTATAAATACTGAAGTTTCAGTAGGGGAGCTACACTTGGAGTTACACTGGGAGATTCACTGGGGAAAAAAAGAGGAGGAGAACAGAGAAGAACGAATAGAAGTTTTGGCATAGGAACCCTGCCTACCCAGAGAATTCAGAGTAAAGAAACCCTGAAGGCAGCCCATCTGCACCGAAGCCATCGCCGTCCAGTTCCCGCTGCCTAACTTATTCCGATACTACAAGTGGTCAATCCCTTCAACCTTGAATTGGCAAACAGGTTTGCGTATCTCTATTGTTTATACTTTCAATTGGTCATATCTACATATATAATGCATCATGATTAAATGTTGATATATAATTTGCTTTCGTATGGGAATTTAAATATGCCTGAATACCCTGAATGTTTGATCATGTTATTCCTGTGATAAAATGCCATAAAATTCAAAGTTCCTAACGTGGGGCTGTTTTCAAATTCAAAATCCGTGGCCGCTCGCTAGCACCTCGCTAGGCGAGCCTGGGGCGAGTATTCGCCTGGCCTTCGCTAGGCGAGGCAGAGGCGAACGAGACAGTAGCTGACTTTTCTATTCTGTTTTTTTTTATGTTTTATCATAGCCATGCATTATTCATCCTATCCTATTTATTGTTGTGATATTTCTCCGGTGTAATCTTCGATTGCACCCTGATTTGGTGTTCTGACATGTTTCTTTTTTTTGAGTTTCGTAAAGGTTCACATATCCCAGGAAAAGGTTATTGGCTAGGTATTCCACTTTATTTGTGGGATACCCTTGTGGAGTTTCACCCTAAATTAATTTTTAATGTATTAATTTCTAATGTATTAATTTTTTAATATATTATTTTTAATAATTTTAATGTGGAGTTTCATCCTAATTATATAATTAATTGTAAAACTTTGTCTTTGAATAAGTGATCTTGGACCTCTCTTTGTTGCCTTACGATTACGATATTACGGTCATGTCCCGCGAACGTGGGGATACCCTTAGCAAAGACCCTTCGGTTAAATCATCATAAAATAAATTATAGTCCCTCGGATGTTGCCTTCGAATATACAACTTTGTCCCTCGATGACCCTCCGATGTTGCCTACGGTTAAAAGATGATAGTCCCTTCGAATGCTAAGATATCCTCGTAACTGTTGCCTTCAATGACCTATCGATGACCCTACGATGACCCTTAAACATCCAAAGGATAAAACTACTTATTTCTCAATAATAAGGACAGTTTTACCCTCATAAGGATAGGAAATGCTCATAAAGACCTTGGGTCGGTATAACTCTTAATTGTTGGCTCACAATCTAAAAACAATTTTCACACCTCACACCTTTCAAAATATCTTTAGAAAATCACCACTTGGTATATATTCATACTAGAATCATTACCGAGTTATATTTTTCTAAACAATTTCCAAAACTAAACGAGATAACTACTTTGTATATATTCATACAAGAATCATTACAAAGTTAAATTCTCTTTCCAAAAACAATTTTCCAAACAATTCACAAACACTTTTTTTTAGACAAAAATAATATAAGTGATCGAGCAATTAAGAGCCCATGGATAACCATGGATACAAAGGGTGCTAACACCTTCCCTTTGTATAATGTACCTCCCGAACCCAAAATCTAAATTAAGGTTTTTCCTGTTCTTTTCCACCTTTCCTTATTGGATAAAAGAAAAGTCGGTGGCGACTCTTGCTAACCGCGACATTGCGATAAAAAACACAAAAAGTCCAGTTCACCGTATGACAGTCTGAGTGGGGCTTCTTTAAGATGGTACTTAAATCTAAAGCAGAGCAAGATACAGTCATGGACGGATCTAGCTGGCGCCTTTCTTAAACACTACAAGTACATTCTGGACATGGCTCAGAACAGGAGGGAATTGTAGAAGATGGCAAAGAAATACAAAGAATACTTGAAAGAGTATGGCCAATGCTTGAGAGGACTAACCTTTCAAGTCGAGCCACCTTTGGCCAAACGAGAGCTAGTAAGCATGTTTATGGATACTCTACAACCACCTTTTGTTGGGAAGATGATCGGGAGTGTATCTTTTGGATTTTCTGATCGGGGAAAGGATTGAGGATGGCATGAAGAACATCAAAATTCATGGTGTTACTAGGGCATCAAGTGGATTAAAAAATTTCTCTGGGAATTTCACAAAGAAAAAGGAGGGTGAAACAAATGTCGTAGCCTACAGTAAGGGTAAACCTTATCGGGCGCCACTGACTCAGGTATCCTATTACAAAACCCTTATGTGGCAGTTGTACAATATCAGGAACCTCTTATACCTCAATATCAGCAACCACCTACGCTTCAGTACCAGACCCGACAACAACGCCCAAATCAACTTAGGATTGGAAATAATCACCAAGGGGAACCCTTTGTTGATCCGATTCTGATGTCATACACTCAGTTATTGCCTTACCCCAATCAAAAGGGGATGGTTATCCCAAAATCAATGAAGTCGATGCCTAAACCGTTTCCACCTTGGTACGATGAAAATTCCAAGTGTACATTTCACGATGGATCAGAGGGGCATACCACTAAGAATTTTTTATTTTTCAAAGCCAGAGTACAAGAACTTATTGATCAGAAGTTGCTATCATTTGCAGAAGTCTCGAATGTGAAAAATAACCCATTACCCTACCACGGTGGTCCGACTATCAATGTCGTAGAAGAATTTTTTGAATGTGGGTTGGTTAAGGAGGTGGCAATGATAAAGACTTTAATGGTGGTAATCCATGAAAATTTGACTGAAGCTGGTTTGATTAAGGAAGTACACGATAACTGTGAGTTATGTATGTCTGAAACAGATGAATGCAAAGGGTTGGAAAAGAGCATTCAATGGTTAATGGACCAAAGTTCGGTTAAATCGATTAGACAAAACATGATGCAAGTGTGTCCATGGTGGAACTTGTGTTTGATAATACTGAGAGGATTATCAAACCTCTCATAGTTCCTTATCATAAGATGGATGATAAATCACTAGTGAACAGTAAAGAGCATATCGTTGTCTATGTTCCATCATATTTAAGTACAAAGGCGGTGCCTTAGAACTATAATGCCATAGTTCATGTGGGCAACAACCATTGGTAATAACAAAGCCAAATATCACCAACATAGCTGGCACATGAGGTATGACCTGCAGTGGTAGAGTGTTCACTCCATAAAGTTTTCAAAAGAAGAGAGTTGAAACTCCCATAAAGCCATCTAAGGAGAAAGAGGTTCCCAAATCTGATGCAAGGGCAGGACCCTCAAAGAAGGCATTATCCCAGGAAGAGGCGAAGAAAGTTTTTAGGATCATAAAGAAAAGCGATTGCGAAGTAGTTGACCAATTAAACCATTCTTCTTCCAAGATTTCTATGTTGTCTTTTTTATTGAGCTTCGAGACTCATAAAACAACTTTAATGAAAATTCTGAGTGAGGATCACATCACTAAAGATATCACTGTAGACTAGATTGATGGGGTGGTAGCGAATATCACCGCCAATAGTTGTTTAGGCTTCAGTGATGAAGATTCGATGATGGAAGGACGAACACATAAAAAGGCCTTACATATCTCAATGAAATGCTCAGATAGAATTCTCTCTCGAGTATTGGTAGACACATATTCATTTTAGAATGTAATGTCAAAAAAAAAAACTTTGATGAAGTTAAGGGTTGAAGGAGCACTAATGAGACAAAATGCACTGGTTGTCAAAGCTTTTGAAGGGTCTAGACGAGTAGTTATTAGGAAAATCGACCTCCCAATCTTGATTGGGTGTCAAATATTTGAAATGATTTCCATGTCATGGATATTAATCTCTCTTTTATGATGTTTTGGAGGGTCTTTCATTGTTGATGTCAAAGTCGAATTCTTTCTGAGAAGACTAACATGTTTCGATAAAGTTTTAATAAGTTAACAGATAAGCCAAATAGGAGTAGCAGACAAAAAAGGTACAAGTCAGAGTTCCTTTGTTGGAAGAATCATCAACATCCTTGTTTAGTTGGTTTGTCCTCGAAGGCCCTGCAGCAGAAGAGGTCTTCACTTTCTTTCGACCCTGAAGGAACAAAATATATTAGGATGTCGACAAGGAAATACTGAAGGAAAAAAAAGGTTACATATCATTTTCACCCATGAAATTTTTGTAGTGTTGGTGCCTTGAAAGCCAATGGTCGGTGGATTTGAATTGGAGGGAACACTTGTAAAAGGTAGACGAAACATTCATTAAAATGTTTGACCCTTAATCTATTTTGGAGGGCTTTTGTAAATATCTCTTGGTTTGGGTAGATGACCTTAAGGGTATGTTTGGATTGATGAAATGGAATAGAATGGAATAAAATTAAACTCTGTTGTTTGGATTAATTAAAAATAGATGAAATAGAGTGGAACCGGAAGGAATGCATTCTATCCCACACAATCACTTTTTATACCCTCTAATTTGGGAGAAATGATAAAATCTCTCTCTTCCGTCATTAAATACCCAAACAATAAAATTATATCTTCAATGACGGACGAAAGAGGTTTTATCATTTCTCCCAAATTAGTTGGTAATATGATTATCTAGACTCATAGATATTCATTCGCATCCTATTTATACCAATTCTTTCATAAATCAAATATAAAACAAAAGTCTTTTCTCAAAATTTATGATTTTACATTAACTATTTGAAAATTCTAATATAAAATTATACATTATCTCAAAATTTATGGTAAATCATATTTCTTGCATGAAGTTAGATAAAATTCAGAATATTAAATAATAATATAATTTTAACAAAGATTTAATGAGTAAATATGCCTGTAGCTAGGGATGTAGTCATCATCCTAGATATCCAATTAACCACAAGACAAGATTAATATACATGCTAAAATATTGATACTAACACTTAATTCGAATAAATCACTATTTATTTTTATTTGTGCATTGAATTTGAACAAGTCAGTACTATCAAGAACCAAGAATAACCATATTCAATTATGAAGTTGGTTTAGGGCTTAGTGATAAATCTAGCTAAGAATATTATTAAAGGCGCCCTCAATCTGCTTGAGTACCCCCAACATTAACTAGAAAAATACTAAACTGCTAATTAGTGCCTCAAAAAAATTGCTTAACAAGTTAAAGTGGAAATAGATCACCTTCTGCCTTTCTCTTCTCCCATCCCTCTCATGCTTCATCTAGTGGCTGAAAATTGATAAAAAATTATTTAAGTAAAAAGATGTTGCTTAGAAAAGTGAGAAAGATAGATAAATAGTCAAGATTGATGGCTCAATAGATTTTTTGATCCAAATTCTTTAAAATAGTTTTTTAATGAAAAAGTGCGCATTCATCCAATCATAAATTAAAGTATTTATTTTTTATAAATATTTATTTTATTTATTATCATTAAATAATATATTTAAAACAAATGTTATAGCATGAGCATTTGTTTAAATTGTTGGACTATTTTATAATTTTATTATATGGGGTCAAATACATTTATATTAACTATATCATCTATTTGTAAATAAGTTTTTTTGAATTATTTAATTATCAAATTAAATAAAATTAATAAGATTTATATTTTAAAAACTAATTAATCATTCAATTAACTAATTGATATCGATTAAAATGACCGGGTATTATTTATGACCATTTTAGAACAACGTGAACTGTAATCGGTCACAACCATATATTAGGTTATGAACCCCAATATATTAATAAAATAAATATTGTTTTTCTTTTTTTATCCCTAAGAGTGTTATTTATTTTTCTTTTAAATGTTTCAAATTGATAGAATTTATGGATTCAAATATCAAATATATAAATGTCACAGATTATAGGTTGTTCTTTTGAATAATGTTCTGGATCATTACGAGGAGCATCCACATTAGATCAAGAGTAACATACAAATGAGAGAAATATCACATATTCACCCAAAACATTAAGGTGATAGTCGTGTGAGTCTTATCACTTATAAAGTGATCAACCTCCATTTTTCTAAGCAATATGAGACTTCCAACTCACATTTGTACACAACATAATGTTGTGGTTGATTGAACATATACATGTTGAAGAAATCTCACATTGCTTAATTTTGTGAATGAAGAGAGAGTCCAAGGCTATATATATGATACAAGTTATTTGAAGTTCCACATTACTTAATTTTGTGAAGGAAGAGAGAATCCAAGGCTATATATAGGATTCAAGTTCTTCATTCCAATATGCACCAGTCAAAAATATTTTAAGCTTATATTTGACTTTCTTTGTTCTCTTATACTTTTGTATTAGAGTATTGTGAGATATAGTTAAATATTTATTTTGAATGGTGTGAGTGTATTTGGGGGCCCGAGTTAGTTGAGGGTATATTATATGTTGTAACAATTTTTACATAATGTTATTCTCTGGTTGTCATTTGACAACGATTGTGGTTTTTTTTTTCGGTTTTGAAGTTTCCACATTATTTTCTTGTGTTGTGATTGTGTTCCTCTTTTTTCTTTATGTTTTGTTTGTTTTTTTCCCAACAAATAGACCCCGTAAGTAGTGATTTAATTTTGTTGTCTTTTGACGAGTCTCTCTTTATTGGGAGTTTGTAACTCTCTTTTGTTTGTCCTCATGGTACTGTATATGGTCGCTTTTATAAGATAAATTCTCACTTCCTTTCCATCATTAGACGTGTAATATCGTTGGCCTTGATTAGGAAAACATATAAATGTATCCATGTCATCTGTATTAGTTGTACCTTTGATTATTGGAGTTTGGAGATTTATATTATATCTGTCAAACAAGTGATAAGACTTAGGATGATTCCTATGTAAGAACAAGATTTGGTTCTGCATCTGACATTTAATTTTGATGATAATAATGCATTGTTTTAGAGAATAATTGTGTATCCTAATGGTGTTGTCTAGTGTGTAGCTTTTGCTAACAGGTTTTAATTATGAAGATTGGGCGTGTGACATCATCAGATTCTGGTCTCAACACACATTGACTCTGAAGAGATACAAAAGTGTTTTACAAGATGATGTCAACTTCTTGAACACTCTTAGACAACGATTTTGATGAACATTTATGCTAAAGTTTTTGATTGTGACTCTGATATAAGAGCTTCTGAAGGTTTGTCAAGCCTTCAAGATTATGCGCTCTTAAATTCTGAAGACTCTGAAGAACAAGCTCTGAAGACCAGGTTCTGAGAAACTGTGTCAAGACTCTAAAGACTAAGGTTCTGAATTCTCTCTAACAGACTCTTGATCCTTCTAAATATTCTTCAACATCATTTATTCAGAAGCCTCTGAAGATTAGAAGATAAGATCAAAAGATTTTGCATAAGAAAAATAATACACATTACAAGATAAAATATTTCTTCCACTACGCTGATTTTGTGGGCTAAGGACTGTACTATCGTACCATTTTGCCTCTCATTATGCAAGTCGTTATGCAAGGCTACATCTGTATTTTGGAATTTCAATTCTACCCTCCAACAGATCTTTTAATTGCCTATATAAAGAAGACTTAAAAGATTGGACAAATTGCTAATTCACACTGCTACCTCACACTATTACACAACGCTTTTGCTGAACTGAATATTATTGTGTATAGAGAGAGAAAAAACACATAGAGCTTTTGTTCGTTATTGTGTGATAAATTCATTGTACCTAAACTTGTGTTATTCTACTTTCTTAGAAGCAATCTTGTAAATACATTTTTGTAATCTCATTGATTGAGTTGTGTTCCTTGTGTGACTAGAGTTTAGTCATAATTACTCGAGAAGACATTGACGGGTAGTCTTTATGTGCCTATAATCAATTTGTTTATAGTGGATTAAGTCCTTGTTGATAAGGAAAAATCACATTGGCGGGTGGGCTGGAGGTATTTTAGTTAACAGCGAACCAGAATAAAAATAATTGTGTCATTTATTTTTGTTCGTTATTTTCTATTTGATTGTGTTGGGTTGAAAAAGTTTTGATCCTAGAAACCCAATTCAAACCCAAAATTTCTTGTGTTTCTTTCCACCTTCGTCCTAGCCCTCAAAGTACAAAGTCCATTAAAGGATGAAATGCTTAAGTCAATGATCTCAACTTTTCAAATTCTATGGTATAATGAACTATAAATTTTGTTGTAAAGAGGTCTTAGGATTTTTTATTAACTCTAGAATGTGTTATTTCTCCTATTCGTAATTAAAGTGGTGTGATGTTAGAACCTTCTAAAGATGGAGAGAGTATGTTTTACATTATCCAATTTAAGTGATTGATTGTAGTCGGGTGCTTTCAATCAACTTTAAAATGCTTTCACCAACATTTATCTAGTTATATTTAATACTCATACTTAGGCATGACAATGGGGTGGACGAAGACGAGTTTTACCTTCCCTGTATTCAAATTCAAATCTCAATTAATTACTCCTTCTTTACCCTAAGTCCGAGCAGGGATATATATTTAAACTCAAACTTGTCCCAAACAAGTTTGTGATCCTCTCCCCACCTCTATCTCCGCACATGAATCATTTTTTTAAAAGTTGAAACAAAAAATTTCTTCTAATCCATAATGTTTTCCAAACTCAAACAAATATTATCGTACATTAAAATTATAAATTAAAATAATAATGAAAATTTTTATACATATATAATAACCCATAATATTAATGAATGCTTCAAACAATTAATATTTTAAATTATCAAAAATATTATAAATTATGAATAAAGCGGATTTGAAGGTGGGTATTAGTGTCTCAATTACCCGTCTCATCCTCGTATTTTAAAGTCGGGAAAAATCCAAACTCAAACCCAATCAAATCGGATTTTTCTCATCAAATACAAGATGGATTTGGACAGGTACCCATGGATACGGATTTTGTTTCCATGTCTACTCATATCATGCTTTCATTAAATCAATCAATTTATTCATTCAAGGTTTTTAAATGATTTTGAAAAGCTATGAAGAGACTCGTTACTTTTTTTTTTCAATTTGCTCACCGGAAAATTGATGGATTTTTTTTCCTAGTGCAGTTAATTTATCTTGTGATACAGTGGCAAAGATGATTCTCGTACCAATGAAGTGAAGAAAATTTCATAATACATAAAAGAGTTCTCATTATAGGTGTTTCGTGGCTCATATGATGGCCATTTAGGCGTTGATGTTTGCCAAGTGCTCTTAGAAATCATATTTTATATGGCCTTAAACTAGTAAACCCACGTATGTATCCATGTCTTCTTGCATAAGCTATTCATATTATGGGTTGTTAAGTTCGTTTATTAGGCTTTAGATTTTCTTACTATATAGTTCAAACTAAAGATAAGATTTATGATGATCCATATGTTCATTAAAATTGTAAATATATTCTTGATGTCTATAGCATTTTATTTGACTATAAGTTTCTGCACTATAGTATATGAGAGGCATTCATTACTTGATCATTACAATAAAATACCATTAGCAATTGATGTTATTGTTCAAATACTTAATATTAATTGTGCGCTGAGTATTTAGGATTGAAAGAAGAACATGAACACTAGTTTTGAATCTAGACATAGGATAAGGATAACGAAACTAACTCTCTCATAATTTAATATCTCAAAAATAAGGATCATGTATAAAAAAGTTAAGTATGTTCTAAATTTTGTAGGTCTAATATCATCACAAAATATAAACTATAGGTTCAAGAGTGATGGGAATATCTTTTTTGATCATGTTATAGAAAAATAGTTTTTTAACTCATGGAGCTAAAAACATTTTATAATTGAATTTTTAGGTTTTTATGCCCTTGATAGTGTGGTTAATTCTGTTTGTTTTAAGAATATATTCAAATGTATATCATATATTTGGGTAGGTATATCAGTTTTGTTTTAGAAAGTTTGTTTTAATTTTGATTTGGATGGTTAGTGTGTCTATAAATACCATCCTTCATTGTAATTTGTTAATACCTTGGGATTGACATTAATTTTGTAAAACAAATAATGTAATCATCTCTGTTGTTTTAATATGTTGGGTTGAAGAAGTTCAACATCTGGACCAACATGTCATGTACGATGTCACGACATCATGTCTGTGACATCGCACATGTGTAGAAAACTGAATTAATTAATTCAGTATATATTCTGGGATTAGTAAGGATATTTGGTGAATATCCTAACTCCCATGTGGAGGTCTTAAAGACTCAATCAGAATATATATAGGCTCAAAATAAGGAGATATATATGGAGAGATTCTAGGATTGAAGACCTTGTTTGTAGCAGAAATTTTCTGCTGTATTTGTAACAGCAAAGAACACGTTTGCTGCGATTTCTGAAGGCCCAAATCTAGTTGGGTGATTAGGTTATAAATAGCACATTGTAACCTAGTTTTTGTAAGCCTCATAGAATGAAAATTTAGGGGTGTGTGTGAGGTAAACCTCCCAATCTGTGGGAAGGTTACCATGTGTTTCTCAGTGGTAAAAGCTGAGAGTATTTGTAACTCTAAGCCTGTAGGCAAGAGTGATTATGTTCTTGAATGAAGCTGTGAAGCAAGTTCAAGGTGTGTTAACATTACATTGTATTTGTAGTGATAGGAATGGAAACTGGAGGTTTCTATCTAGGAGTTCCTAGGTATAGATTGCATTGGGTAGGGATTAAGTGAAGGGTTGTAAACGGGGGAGTTTAACTCTGAATTAATACTGCTGATAGTGGATCTTCTTCCTGGCTTGGTATGCGCCCAGACGTAGGTCGTGTTGGACTGAACTGGGTTAACAATTTCCTGTGTTTGTTTTCCTTCTGTATGTTATAATCCTTCTGCCATAACACAGTTGGTATTCCAGTCTGCTTGTCAAGATGATAACAGACCTGGTACATAGCCTTCTGTTGAATGTCAATCAGAATGTCTTGACATTCATCATTGACAGCATATACTGAATAATAGGCAAGTTGGCCTTTATGCTTCAGTTAAGTATATATTTAAGTCTGGTTTTCAAGTGGAAAACAGACCTGGCCAAAGGATCATTGTGAAACTGTCAAACTGGATGTCTAGACAGTTGTTCATGTATGCTGATACTGAATTAGAGACTGGTTGGTCTTTTACAGTACAGCAAATTTAGCACAGTCTGGTTTGTTTAAGAACATAACAGAATCAACATGTTGTATATGTTCTGACTGTCAAACTGAATGTTGTGACATTCATTCCTGACAGCATGTGCTAAAGTGTATGATGATTAGTTTTTCTGTTACATCATTTTTCTCAGGCTATTCTTTAGGAATCCAACAGCTGAGCTAAAATCCAGGAAACCAACTACTACCCTACAATTAATGAACCTAACAAATGGCCTATTTGTTAGCAATCTAATAAGTGGTAATTAGATTAATGTATTCAACCTTATTTCAGGAAATACAAGTAAAAGGCAAACATACTGGAATAATGTAACAGATGATGTCCAAACCAAGATTAAGACATCGTGCTGATAACTGTGTAGGAAAACAACAGAAGTGAGTGCTATGATGGTTTTTTGCTGAGTTTATATACCAGATGCACAGGACTAGAGGTTCCTTCCCTCTAGGGTGACATAGAAGGAGATGTCGTGACATCTGTGAAAGAGTGCGTCAGTACAGGGTTTTTAATGTGTTAACTGTCTTGCTGTATTAGTTACAATGTTGGATCAGATGTCATGACTTGGAGTAGAACATCTGAATTCTGACTACGCCAGAATTTCATAATTGAAACATACAACAATAATCAATAAACTCTTTTGCCTCAATCACTATCTAATTTTCTCTCAATTTATAATTATTTATCAAGTAACTTGTGATATAGGTTATCCAACAAATTGGTATCAAGAGTACCGGTTCAACCTCCAACCATGGTGAATGAAAACACAACTTTCAATCAACTCCTAACCAATTTATCAGTTTTCAAGGGAGAAAACTATGATATATGGTATGCATATATGAAAGCCATATCCATGTTTCAAGATGTGTTTGAAATCGTGAATTATGATTTCTTAGCATTAGAGGCAAATGCTACTAAGGCACAAAGAGCTGATCATCGTGAATTGAGCGAGAAGGATAGGAAAGACTTATTCTTGATTCACTAGTGTGTGGACTCAAACATCTTTGAGAAGACTATTCAGTAATAAACAACCAAGGAGGCTTGGGATACTCTCAAGAAGCTATATGGTGGAGATGAAAAGTTAAATAAAGTGAAGTTGCAATCTTTGAGGAAGTAATATGAAAACTTGCAGATGAAAGATGATGAGGCCATTGTTGAGTTCTTGTCAAAGATGGTGGCTTTGACAAATCAAATGTATTCATGTGAAGAAAACACCTCTAAATTGAAAAAGATGAAGAAGGTGTTAAGGGTTCTTCCAGTCAAGTTTGATCATATTGTTGTGGCAATTGAAGAATCTAATTATTTGTCAGAGATGAAGCTTGAAAAATTGCAAGCATCTTTTGAGGCGCATGAGATGAGACTAAAGCAAAGAGATTTTAAAAAGGTATCTGAAGAAGCATTGCAAGAAAAGTTCATCAAGAAGATGAAAGAAAGCCCCTCAAAGAACAACAAAATGAAAGAAAAATGAAAGAAGAAGTTGAATGATAATGGTGATGTTGGTAATGCTTTAAGAAGACAAGGTGAAGCTAGCAAGAATGGTGCGAATCAAAATCATAAAGTCAAGAAGAAGGTTGACATGAAAGAGGCTCAATGTTATTGATGTATGCCGTACCCCAAAATTTGTCCTCCCATTTTTTATATTTTTATCCAAATTGTGGCTTGTGATTTACCTGTATTCATCCATTATACATCATGCATTCATGTTATTATAAACCCTAACTCACGCCTCTTTGTTGATTGAGGTCGATTGTTGACTTTCTGGTCAAGTAGTTGACCAAAGTCAACCATCCGTACCCAAATCTATATCGTCTCGACTTTGGTAATATTAGACATTTTCCATACCCTTTCGACTCACATCTTTGTTATATCCATCCTGGCACTCTGATTTTAATTTCAAATTTGGTTTTGATAGGATTTTGGATTTTCAATTTAATTCTAAATGACTTTTCTATTTTTTAATTTGATTTTGACTTCTAAATAGATTATTTCAAATTATTTTAGATATCCATTCAATAACCTATAACCAAATATATATTTCCATTTACCTTTTCAAACTCAATTTTAATTTGGTTTTGAAACCTTTTCAATTAACATTTGAAAACCAATTTAAATCAACATCTTGAAGCCATGTTGGCCTTTTAAATTAAACTTTCAAAACCACTTCAACCTTGTAAATCTTTATTAGTATGTAAACTTCCATTTGAAATTCAATTAACATTTCTCATCCAATAATTCAATTTTCATTCAAAATTTATAATGAATCTTCCATTCATCCATTTTAATGACATAAGCCATTCAATTCAAAATTCTTCCATAAATTTCATTCAAATCCTTATACTATTTAATACAATGCATTACCAATGTATTTGCCATTATAAATCATGATTCAATGCACATTTCAAATATAAAAAGTTACAGACTCGGCTAAAACACCAAAGGAATTCAAATCACGAATACCATTTCCCTAAACTATAAAATCATGTTACAATTCTAACCACCTTGAACCCTAACTCCTATTTCTCCTACAAATCATCCATTCACTTGAATCTTCATTTGAACATGTCCCTTCCAAAGCAAGTCACGATTTTCCTTGCTCAATCCATCACATAGGTTACATAAACTTCCGCCCTGCAAATCCAATAGCAGAATCATAATTTAATTAAACCATTTCCTTCACTAACACCCCCATTTTAGCTTAACAAACCAATAAATTTCATTTAGAATTAAGTATAGAAAATACCTTACAAATTAACCTAACTTACTACATCCTAACATGTCTTTCTTCCGTATTAACTCTAGCTAAGACTTGGTCCTGAGTTCATAGCTAAGTTTTGTTTTGATCACCGACTCAGTTAACCTAACCAAATCCTATTTAACTCAAGCTAATTGATTCACACGGAGCATGGAAAGCAGAACCTGCAGAACGTACCTACTGCATGTCATCATTTAATCCAAGGATAGTCCAACAATTTAAACTTCCATTCCACTAATATATCTAACATTAACATCTCTAACATGAATCCACTAGCATTGCGTACAAGTTACATTCAAAAACCATAATTTCACAACAATCTCAAAACCACATAAATTCATTCTGCAGGAATTGCTTTACCGTCCATTTAACATTTAATAATTAAATCCAAATGCATTTCCATTTAATAGAAATCTCAATTGCTAATTAACTATTGCATTTCATGTGAGTTTAGAGTTAATTTCATTTATAACAGAATTGGGAAAATATATGAATACAATACCAGTTTTCACAACACCTGTTTTTCAATATTTAATCTAACAGCAAAGCTCAAGTAATATTTCAAATTCCAAACAGATTTCATCTTTTACTTCAATTAAAAATTTCTAACAATTAACATAACAACCAAATCTAACCGCATTTTGTCTACCACCTGGCAGTGTAAATGTTGGCATCAATTTTAGTAAAATTTAGAAGTGTTCACAAGATGTCACAAGTGTTGTCTTGACATAAGATAACAGGTTCATGCAAGGTGTTTAAAATGTGGATGTGCAGGATTTTGCTGAGATGTCAGACCCGATGCCAAGACATCTGTATACAGAACATTCAGTCTGAATGTTATGTATTGTGTGATTGCGTTTTTTATGATAATCTATGTGTGATTGATGAGATGATTGAACGCGCCATTCAATCAGTAATTAAAATCAGATTGACTTATTTTCTAACAAGATATACTCAGCTGTCATGAGAAGATATGAATGGAAAATAGTTTTAGGGTTTTATGATGTCCAAGCCCAGCCAAACGATTCTATATAAAGGGCATGGAAAACCTGGTTTTAATACACAAGAAATAACGAACGAAATAGTGAGAGAGAATAAGTGTTTTAGTCTTGTGTGGTCGTGTGTATTGTGAGTCATTCATTCATCCATAGATGATTGAATTGGACTGATTTTTGAGTTGTAATTTGTCCACTCTAAGCTTTGAAGCATGAGTGTGTGTTTACTTGGTTGAAGCTTTTAAGCAAGATCAAGTATGTGTTCTTGAAGAGTGTCTTCTTTCATTGTAATATTTGTTTTTACATCACTACTGTGATTGAGGGGGAGTGAGTAGGATCTCATATCTAAGAGTTCTTAGATAGAAGTCACACGGGTAGAGATTAGGTGAAAAGACTGTAACTTGAAGTTGTTTACTGAGAGTCTTTGAACTAATTTTGTTTAGTGGATTTCCTTCCTGGCTTGGTAACCCCCAGACGTAGGTGAGTTTGCACCGAACTGGGTTAACAATTACTTGTGTCACTTGTATTACTGTTCTTTATCTTTTATCCTGTTTATATTGTTCAGATATTAGTATCGTGACATTACCTTCGACATCTCATATCTGATACCAGAATTTCAATTGGTATCAGAGCAGGCATCCTGCTCTGGTTCTGGGTGAGATCTAGGGACGTTACTTTCTGGTACTATGGATAGAGACGGAGGATCTGTTCACAGACCACCAATTCTGGATGGATCTAACTATGACTACTGGAAACCTCGAATGGTAGCCTTCCTGAAATCTTTGGATAATAAGGCTTGGAAGGCTATTCTAACAGGCTGGGAACATCCAGTTATTACTAAGGAAGGAGAAGTTACAACTGATAAGAAGGCTGGGGAACAATGGACCAATGAGGAGGATGAACTAGCCCTTGGAAACTATAAAGTATTGAATTCTATATTCAATGGGCTTGATAAGAACATCTTCAGGCTGGTGAACAACTGTGAGATGGCTAAAAATGCTTGGAATATTCTCAAAACCACTCATGAAGGCACCTCTAGAGTGAAGATGTCTAGATTGTAGCTGCTCACTACCAAGTTTGAAAATTTGAGGATGAAAGAAGATGAAAATATTCATGACTTTCATATGAATATTCTTGAAATTGCTAATGCCTTAGGAGCCCTGGGTGAGAAGATGTCAGATGAAAAACTAGTGTGGAAAATACTCAAGTCACTTCCCAAGAGATTTGCCATGAAAGTGACAGCCATAGAAGAATCTCAAGACATTTGCAACATGAGAGTGGATGAGCTAATTGGATCCCTCCAAACATTTGAGTTGGGAATGTGTGATGGATCTGAAAAGAAAGTCAAAAGCATAGCCTCCATGTCAAACACTGAAGAGAAAGAGGAAGAAAGTGGTCAAGATACTAATGAAGATCTGGCAAATGATGTAGCATTACTGGGGAGACAGTTCAACAAACTTCTGAAAAAGATGTGTAGCGGTGTATTCGTTACCTTTAGATTTATTGACTAAATCAAAAGTAAATCATACAATTCGAGTCGCCACCGCACTTTTATTTATCCAAAGGAAAGGTTAGAAAGCGAACAAAAACCGAGAAGTTTTATTAAATCAAAAACCAATAAAAATGTCAGAGATCTGGGTAAGGGGGTTGGTTATGCAATGGGAAGGTTTTAAGCACCCAAAACATCCTTAGTACTCTAAGGGAGCCCTTTTCACCAATTGTTGTAAGGTAGGTTGGTATTTGTGAAAATTATTTGTGCAAACATGATTGGGGAGATGAGAAAAGAATATACAAGTTATTTACAACTTTTGTGTTTGAATGGATAAACCCATTGCCTATGTACCATCTTAAAAAAGATAGGATCAAAACCTCGTAGTTCGGGGTAAAAATCTCAAAAGGAGTTGGTGAATTGATTAGTCAAAAGCCTTAAGGTCTTTTGTTATCAAAGGGAGAAAACTCAACCTAAAATCACAAATCCACCATGTGAGGAGGGCTTCAACATGCTAGTGAGGGGTTAACCTTATAATAAGCATGGAAGACTTATTGTCCATCACTAAGGATACAAGTGAGTATTATATCATCCACTAAGATAACTCAAACCTAAAAGCTAATGCTTATAAAAAGCTTTGGCAAGAAGTGGCCATTGAAATCACAAAAACAATTGAGTGAGTTGTATTTACCAATGAAAGGTATTTACAAAGTAAGGTCAATGTTGACTTAGAATCCAATTCAAAATAAGTGTTATGAAAAGAATTTGAAAAAATCAAAAGCATAGTGCTTAGGTTTCTAATTTTTAAAACAAATGTTAATGTTTGCACAAAAGTTGGGTTGGGTTAGAATGGAGGGAAGAAGAAGAATGGCTAGATCCTAGACATACAAAGATGAAGGAAGAGAAATAAAACCACAATGGAGTTCCCTTCTTGAGATCATAGTGATGATCCAAGTTGTTCCCTTTCCTTTGGAATTAGCAAGCAATAAGCAAATAACTCAAGCAATCAAGCAAACAGACAAGCTCCTAGGAATCTTCCAATGGCTTTTGTATCTCTCACTTTGGATGCTCATGACAATGGTTCTTCTACTTGGCTCAAGTTTGGGATCCCTAGCACAAGAATACACAAATCAAAAAGTTCCACAAAAACAAATAAAGAATGGACAAGAGGGAGTTTAGAATTAGAGGTCCTTTCAATTCATCTTCAACATTAAGCATTCTAAAGGCATGAGGCCTAGTTGCTCTTTGACATTTTTAGCACTCTAAAGGCATGAGGCCTAGTTGCTCTTCAAACTCCATTAGCATAGGTAAAGTCCTAAAATCTAAGTCCTTTGTCCATTTGCATTGGGTTCACACAATCAAAACAAAACAAGCACAATAGTATATACACAATAATATGCTCAAGTGAGCAAAAGGCAAATTGCATTAACATAAACATGAGCTCAAGTGAGCAAAGGGAAAAAGCAAATGAATTAATGAACAAGATATTAAATTGCATAAAAGTAAATTGCAGGAATTAAATGCTTTAATTAAAAGTTAGTGGTTATTAGTTAGTGTTAGTGTGCCACAAGGAAATTTAGCGCTATGTTAAGCAATCGTAAGTGGACTAATGTAGTAGTCACACCTATCTGAGGCCGGTCAATAAAAATATAGGCAACAAACACAAGTTAGAGACCATGACTAGTAAGCCAAGCTCCTACAACTTGCCATGCCAAAAGAAAAGAAGAATGATCTCGTATTGATTTAGGTTTTTTTACTTGACCAAGAAGCAACCTATCCTTAATGCAAAGCCATTCACTTGATCTTTGATCAAGATGAATTAGATTTGAACCAAGGAAGGTTAAGCCTCTCATATGTCAAGGCTAACCACCAATCTTTAACTCATTGATCAAAAAGAAAAAGATGAAGAAGAAGATGAATAAGAATGTACATAAATGGAAATGCAAATGAAATATCCAACACACATTGATCAAACATGAATAGAATCAAAGTCAATCAATGGTAAACAAAAGCAAGATGAAGTTTAGAAGTCAAGAAACAAATAAAATATTTTTGGTATTTTTGAAAATTAAAATAATACTTGAATTAAAATAAATAATTAAAGGTCAAACTTCAAATCCATTTCAAATCAACTTGACAAAAAATTTCAGCATTTTTGGAAACCATAAACTATTTTTAAACAATTACAAATGAATAAAAAATAACATAATTGAACTAAAATCTCAAATAAATCTCAAATCAATTTGGAAATTGATGAGAATATTTTTCATAGATACATCATCATTCAAAGATGTTAAAAAAATATTTTTGCATTTTTTGAATATTGGAAACTATTTAAAATGAATTAAAAATAACCAGAAAAGAGAAAATTCACAAAAAATATTAAATGACATCATAAAAAATATTAAAAATCATTTTCAGAAACTAGAATTAAAAAGAAAAATAATGCAATTGGTCTCATATTTTTTGGATTTAAAATGAAAGAGTTATGAATTTTTGAAATAAAGGGAAATAAAGAAAATAAAATGAAATAAATCAGAAAATGCAAAAAGCCTGGCGCGTTGGATCAGATTTCATTAAATGAGGTGGCGCATCCTAAGGCTGTAAGGCGCGCGCTCACCATGATCCAAAGTTGAATGAGAAACATAATGCATTAACAAAAGTCATAAGATCTAAAGGTCACGATTCAAACTGGAAACACAATCAAACGGCCCAAATGAAATCTGGCATTGGGGACAGTGGTGTACACCACCGTCTTCTCCGACGAGCATGTTAACTCCGGTGACATTTGCAGGTCATGAAATCTCAACCAAAATGGACCATCCTCATATCATTGGAAAGTAGGGGTGATGTACATCACCCATGTGCCATTGATTTCTCCTCTAGACTCTCATAGAAGGAGAAATCTGAGAGAGAAAATTATGGAGTTCAATCTAAACTTGATGAATTCGTGAAATTAAATGCACCAATCAATTGCCTCTTATGAGAGGACTTCAAAGGAACCAACAAACACAAGAAATGATCAATATATATGGAGTTTCAAATCAAAACAGTTTGAGGGAAAACCTTAGAAGAGCAGCTTCCAAACACTTGATCCACTCCAATTCTCTTATGCAGCTTGTTCTTGAGATGGAAAGGAAGTGAGGCTTAGGAATTAGAGTTCAATAATCAACCAAGGAAGTTGAAAATTGAAACTGAAAAATTAAAGAGAAAATGCAAAATTCCTTTAGGTGAGGTGTGGGATTTCAATTCTGCAGAGTATTAGGCGCCTTAAGGTTGTAAATTGATGAGGCTATGGACCTGTATTTATAGTGAAGCATGATGCAAGCAAGGTGAAATTCATGTGTGCATGAAATGAGGGCCTCCATGCATGGGCCTGTACAGGCGCATGGGAGGCCCAAATGCAATTGGAAATGCAAGCTAATCATCAGCCAAGTGAATTTGGACGTGCATATTGGAATGATTTTGCTTGTGCATGGATTTTTAACATTGTTTCCATAAATGAACATAAATCTTCATCTCTTCGAAAATGCACTTTGCCAAAATGAAACATGGCCATATGGATAATGGTTGGAAAGGTCTTGACATGAGGAACAATTGTTATGTTGAACAAAAATCCATTTGGAATTGGGAAATTATTGAAAACAGGTCTTGAAGTTTAATGTACAAAACATGTGTATGTGAATTTTGCCAAAGTGGACCAACTTCAAGCCCTTCTGTTTCAATGATGCAAGCCTCAAATGACAAAACCTTAAAGATCAAAGTTATAGATCTTTTCAAGATAATAAATTTGGACTTAAATTTTGCATCATTTGGATTTTGGATGAGAAAGTGATGGGCACTTGAAGTTGGACTTTTTCACATTTCAATGACTTTGGTCTAAAGTGACCTATAATGTTTTGTATTATCACATGTGTTTAGTTTAGGATTATGAAATTTTTTTCAACATAAAAATTGAAGTAGACATCATAAACCTTCCAATTCATTTGATCCCACCTAAAAATAATGAAAAATGAGTGAGTTATGTCCTTGGGAAGTTGACCCAAAATTAGGGTTTCAGTCAAAATGACCTATAATGTTTTGAAATGGATGATGACCTTACAAGCTTCAAATAAATTTTTGATGAACATGAACGTTGTTCATATGGTTCTTAAGAACATTTTTTCTTTTGGGGTCATCTTCATTTGAGAAACACATTAAAAGTTAGGTCTCAGTGGATTCCAAAATAGTCAGATGAATTGATTGATCAACTTCTCAAGTCCAAACTTCAAATCTTGATGAATTGATAATTGAGGACACTCACATGAGATCAAATATGCATGAAATGAAGAATGAAAGAACTTGCCTTGATTGTATTTGATCATGGATTGAGGTTGCTTCATGAGCAAGGCATAGTCAATGCACAGATGAATTAGGGTTTCCTTGGGAAACAAGCCTCAAGCCCTTTGGTTTATCTTGATCGAATTGACAAATTGAGATACTTGGGAGGCATATATGATGATTGAGAGATTTGGGAACCATTGTCATGCTTGCTTTCACTTCATCTGGCCATTTTATGGAGCATAGGGGCCTCCTAGGAGCCTTGGATCTTATGATTGCTCAAGCTACAAAACAAAAGATGTTAGTGACATATTTTTGTGCTCTTGGTTAGTAAACAAAATAGGAAAAGCAACAATATACAATTCAAGCATGCTTGGTGGTCTCAAACCATCTCTCACAAGTCCCAACCCAAAGGTTAAGGAGCCAAGATGCTATGATCCTTGAGGCAAGATGCAATGAGCAATGATATGATGCCATGAGGAATCTTAGGGTCAAAATTAGGGTCTTACAAGATGGACGTAAGGTCTAAGTCTAATGTCAAGAACATCTCATCAGACATCAGTAGGTCCAATGATGTTGGAAGAAGAACAAGATCTGATGAAAAGTCCAAACAAGGAAAAGGAGTTTAGTGCCATGAATGTGATGGGTATGGACACGTTAGAGCTGAATATGGGACCTACCTCAAGAAACAGAAGAAGAGTCTTGCTGCTATTTAGTCTGATGAAAGTGAAACAAAAGGAGAGTCTGCAAATTTTGTGACTGCCTTGACTGGAAGATGGGGTTCTGATGAAGACTCAAGTGATGATGAAGTAACCTTTGATGAGTTAGCCACTACCTACAGAAAGTTGTGCACATAAGTGAAGAAGTGTGTCAACAAGTGGAAAGTCAGAAGAAATTGATAACACAACTGAAGAATGAGAAGACAGAACACTTGGAAACCATCTCTAAGTTGAAGACTGAAGCAGTGTTCTTGAACTCCAAACTGGATGAGATGACAAAGTATGTCAGAATGCTAAACAATGGATCTGACACCTTAGACAAAATTCTCCAGACTGGAAAAATGGCAGGAGACAAGTCTGGCCTTGGGTTCAATGAATCCAAACCTGAGTGTAGTCACACTGGTAGCAAACCAAAGATGTCACATCATGTGTCACAACATCATAAGGAGAGACAACATAAAGGAAAACACCAAAGATGGAAGTCTAGCCTTGGGTTCAATGAATCCAAACCTGAGTGTAGTCACACTAGTAGCAAACCAAAGATGTCACATCATGTGTCACAACATCATAAGGAAAGACAACATAAAGGAAAACACCAAAGATGGAGATGTCATTACTGTGGAAATTTTGGCCACATAAAACCATTCTGCTTTAAGTTGTATGGCTATCCTAGTCCTTCTCATCATCAACCTAGACCCAAACACCACATCCCTGTCAACAGAAAACAATAGGTTCCTAGGACTGGTACTACTAACCTGATAGCTCACACTTCCTTTAGAGTTTTAGCCAAAGAAGACTGGTATTTTGATAGTGGATGCTCCAGACACATGACTGGAAGCAAAAACCTGCTAATTAACCTTCATCCTCATGCCACCAGCTATGTAACCTTTGGTGATGGAGCAAAGGGTGAAATCAAGGGGATTGGAAAGCTAAACTGCCCTAGAGTCCTTAACCTTGACAATGTGCTACTTGTTAAAGGACTGACTGCAAACCTAATCAGCATCAGTCAACTATGTGACCAAGGTCTAAATGTAAACTTCACAAAAACTGAATGTCTGATTACTAATAAATAAAATAAAGTGATCATGAAAGGAGTCGGGTCTAAAGACGACATGCATCACACTGATCGTGTCATAAGAAACCTTGTCACGAGAATCCTTAATGAATGACACTCTATAAAGGGAGTTTCTACTCCTCTATCAAGAAGGGACCCCTGTCCTAAGGTTGGACCTCACAATGAGAAGGATGTGTCGCATCCGCGAAAAACAACCGGCGGGCTGAAACAAAAACAACACAGAGCCGCCACCGTGCGTTATTTATCCCAAAAGAGGGAAAGGAAACGCTCAGAGTAAACCTGGGAAAAGCATGGTCTCGCGACCAAAGAGAAAGGGTACGGGAGTCGGTTACGCAAGGGGAAGGTATTAGCACCCCTCACGTTCGTCGTACTCGACGGGATCCACGTTCTAAAAGAAAGAAAAGGTTGCTAAATAAAACAGACATCACACACACACACCGAAAAACAACACAGGTGGGGTTAAGAGGAAGAGGGCTCGCTAGGATATCGCATCCTATGCCTACGTATCTCGTCTGGAACGAGAATCAGAGCTGCCGTAGTTCGGCTCACGCACGCCAAACAAGACACTCACAAACACAGGCAAACCTGGAACCCGAATGCCAATCGCTGGGCTTACATCGGCTTCCGAACCAAACAAACACCATCATGATACGGACAGCCAATCGCTGGGCTTACATCCATATCCTGACACACAACAGGGAGTTAACAAGCAAACACACACAAAAAGGAAAAAAGTGCCCGGAGAGACCTCGCACGGTCTCCTGCCTACGTACCTCATCTGGTATGAGGATCAGGGCGACGTAGTTCCCCTGAACGGGAAAGAAATTCTAGCCAGAAACCAAGGGGAGACACACTACTAGGGAGCTGTACTCGAGCCTAGTGTTATCATGCATCATTGCCCTATGTTGTGGTTTCTATCTACTTGCACAACAGCAAGCTAATCCTAACCAGGAAAAACAAGCATGCAAGCATCAATCAAAACAAAACAAACATTTCAAGCAAATATTCACAAAGCACACACTATATCCAGTCAGAAGTGGCTCAAACAAGGGTGGACTGCCGAGGCAAGTCATCTGTACAGGGTATTGTTCGCTCTTAACCCTGACATTGAGAGTCAGGGTGAAGCAGATGAAAGGTGAGTGAAGATGAGACTTCACAGCTCTTATCCCTGGCCAGGGAGAGCTTCAGACAAAGGAGCGTGGGTCCAGAAAGGAGGGACCCTTCTACGCTCAAGACTCTGACTCGACTGTACAACAGCACAAGATCTTGGGTTTGTGTCCCAATGCATCAACACAGTGGTGTGAGCAGAGGGACGACTCAACAGAATAGCGAGGGATAGATTGCATATCCCTTGGGTTCCGCCAATTGCCTCATAGAGGTCTTTACCTGCTTGGCACAAAAGTAAACAATCACAAACATCGCCTCTTAAGGAGGACTTCAGACAGTTGCCTGGCTAAATAACAAGCCAGGTCTTCCAGACTACATGGAGACAAGAGAGTCTACCTCAACTGGTTTATACAACCAAGCAGCAGCAAGCAAGTTCTTAAAGAACTAAAGCGACTTAATGTACCTGAAATCAATCAAGTATCATCAGTACTCAGACAAACCAACAGTAAACAGCAAATGTTAATCTGTACAGTCAAACACAAATTAATGCACACAAGTGCAAGCCATGAGCCCAAACTCAAGCATCAAACCCTACAACACAAATTCAATGTTAGTTTACAACATCAAACAACACTCAATTTAATCAGCTTGCAATTTTCTCCTTAAGCCTTTTGCATTTCAACCTGAAAATCCAAACCAACCATGAGAAACAAGACCACTAGGCCAAGCCTAGGGTCCAAAGAGGAAGAAAAATCCAAAACAGCAAATGAAAATTATCCAAAATCACATTCAAACAATTTAAAAGCAAGACCAATTGGTCCCATGCTCATATCAATCACCATTATCATTTTATGCACAAAATAGCATCCAACATGCAATTTGCAACTCCAAATGACCAAACAGAAAGATCTCAATCAAATCCATACCAAAACAATTCAATTAATTCCACAAAAATTCAAGTCTAAACAGAACATATCCAATGAATAGCATATCAATTTTCAGCTTAATTGGACAAAAGGAAGTAGGTCAATGAAAATCAAGAAGTTCAGACAAGTTCAAGCAAGCCAACACAAGGCATCAAAACAAGCATCAACTTCCATAAATCATAAAACAGTGACAACACATGATAAATGAATGGAATCAAAAGCACAATGACCTATAATGTGTCTACAATGCTCATACCAAATTTCACACTCATACAATCAATGATCAGAATTTCACAAATCAAATGGTAACATGTGTCACATGGAATCAACAAAATGAGCCAACAGAGAGAAAAATTCCAATCAAATAGGAAAAGCCATCAATAAATCCAGAAAAATTCACATGTCATCTCAACATACAAATGCTCAATCATGCAAAAAATTGGTTCAATTCAAGGTTCCTAGGAAAGGCAAATAAAATCATGAAATTCATCAAGCTTGGTGTGACACAAATTGTCACACCTCTATTCAAAAATTCATATCTCAACATCCAGGGATCCAAAAAGTGCAAACTCTACATCAAAATCACCATCAGAGTGTCCAGAATATGCACAAAAAATTTCATCCATTTCTTTGAAAGCATCATCATTTTATGAAAGATATGGCAAAGCATGTACAAATGTGACACATTCAATCAATCTCTAAGCAATTTAATTTTTTACACGTGCACAAAAATCACAAAAATCATGATTAAATTCTACACATCACAAGGAGCATCATGAAAAACACCTCACTCAATTTGGATAAAAAATGAATCATCTATGGATTTTACAAGATCAAGCATCAAAAATGAAATTGAATTGCAAAAGAAATAAAGAAATAAAACAAATTAATTCTGATAATGGCAAACTTGTAATATTAAACAACATGACCAAAACGGCGCCGTTTCAATTAGAAGCCATGGCGCGTTTTGATTGGCCAGAAGGCGCGGCAAACAACATTTGAAACACAGGCAATGGTGAAACAGGATCAAACACGCGTTTCTCATCATCTTCTTCAAACACAAATTCCAGAAAATCAAGAACAACAATTCTCAACTAAAATTGACAAACTATATATCATTAGAACTGTATGATCATGTACATGATGAATATGTAACTGGCTTAACCTAATTCTAACTGTAGCAACAGGATCGAGCAAAAGAAGAAATGATCATCAAACTTCAAATCACGATTACTCATTCAAAACTCAACCAAATCCAAAACTACGAACATCACAACATTCTACATTGAAAGATCTTTAAAACGCATATCACAATTTTGAGAATTATCGAGTTTGATTTCTGACCTTGTTGTGATGGCAGACGCGAATTTGTACTTCTCCAGGTGCAAAAGCCAAAAACAGATAGAGTACAACAATGAGGAAGTTGAATGAAGTGATTAGGCTAGCTCGAAACAACACCAATTGCAAGAATCTTCACTTTGCCATTGTTGTGCAAACTTTCCAACAGTCCAATTCTTGAAGCTTTGCCACGGTTTTGATGAAAACAGTCCTTCAATGAGGTTTATGGAGAGTGAATCAAAGAAGAATGATGCAAATTGATGAAGATTTGATGGAGAAATGTTGAAAAAAAGTTGGATGAAAATTGGAGAATTTGAGAGAATTGGAGGGAAAAACAGTTACAATTCTTGGAGAATGAAATATGGTTAGCATTTCTGTTATGATTAAGGTTAAATACCAACTTCTTAATCCACCTCTTAATCACAATTATCAAAAATGAGTGAAATTAGTGTTAATGCAATTTTAAGTGCAAGGGCAAAATGGTCCTTTCCAAATTGGGTAATGTGACAGCACATGACAGTCCAAACAAGTTCTATTTGGCATATGGAGTGTGTTAGAATTGGCCTTGCATTCAAAAACCATGTATTTTGAGATTTCACCTATTTTCCCACCAATTTCCAATTTGAACACTTGAAAAATGACTTTTTGCCATGGCCATTTTTGATGAAATTTGATCATGCATCATGAAAGTACATGTGAAATGGGGTTTGCTCACAAAAAGATCACTCAAATTGGACATTCCATGTGAAAGTTATGCCACTTTGATTATAGGCATTTTTGGAAAATGAATGGACCATAACTTGTCAACCATGCATGGGAAATTCAAGTTCTTGGACTTTTTGGAAAGGTGAGAGCAAGATCTACAACTTTCATGTTGAACAAAATTTCATTTGAAGCTTTTTTGGACATGTAATTTTGTGGTGAAAAACTTTCCATTTTTGGAAACTTCCATTACAAGTCACTTTCTATTTTTGGCAACTTTTTGTCCTGACTTTATTTTCTTCATTCTTGATGTTTGAAATGCCAAATGAAACTTGTTTCAACATGAATGAAGTGTATCCAACTCTCTCCCACCTCCAAATCCATAAAATCAAGCACAGTTGACCACAGTTGACTTTTTCAACTGATAGATGAATTTGGTTGTACACTGATCAAGCTGAGCCCCAAACTTCTGATGAAATGGCTCAATGATGAAATCCTAGCTTCCATAAGCTCAATATAACCTCATGATGATCCCCATATCCATTATAGACCTCATCTCCTTGCTATGCCCTGATTGGCCCAATGCAACTGATTAGGGTTGACCAGTGGTCAAAACCCTAATCTCAAGGTATCTTGATCAATCTCTTGGATCACCTGAATGATATCAAGACCATGATGATGATGATGTATCATTTCCACCAAGATGAAGACCAATCTCCTTGAGAATCATAAAACCCTAATTTGAATCACCATCCTCAGACAGTTAATGATCCAGTCCAATGAAACCCTAGCTTGCACCATGACCTCTTCATCTCCTGATCAAGACTTATGAGGATGACTTGCACAATGTAACCACATGATATGCAAGATGCAATGCCTAATGACCTAAAATGATATGCAAATATATTATGCTAGTCCCAAGAGAGGAGGGCAAATTTTGAGGTGTTACAGGATGATGATTCATCTAGGTCTGGAAAAGATATAGCTGCTGAAGGATTGTGCTCTTTAGGGCAAACTTTGTCTAGTAAGAAATCTGTGGCATCACCTACTGCCAATGCTTCACATTCTAAGAAGTATGATTCTGCAAGAAAGTGATTGACCTAGAAGTTGATAGTTCGGATGATCAAGATGATAGCTTGCTTCACCATTTGAAGCCTAGTGTGGCTAAAAGGATGAAGACTAGAAAGGGTAGGTCTGTGGCTAAAATGATATCAGTCAAAACTGCGAAGAAGGCTACTGGTGTAGGCCCCTCAAAGTCTTGGAGCAAGGATGAGGTGAAGAAGAGGAAAGTGAGAGAAAGTTCTGAGTCAGATGAAGATGTTGAAGAAGATGTCCCTGTCATCTCCCCTGTCAAGAGGACAACTGTTAGGAAATCCCCTATAAAAGTTGTTGTTGTACTGTCGCATCTCGAAAAATATGATTCCTCGCATTGGTCGTGGAAAAAATTTATGTTCGAACAGAGTCGCCACCGAACTTTATTTATCCCAATGAAGGAATAGGAAAATATCGATAAAACCTTTAGGAAATGGAATAATGGTCGTCGCAACCATATTCGGGTTCGGGAGTGGATTACGTAAGGGGAAGGTATTAACACCTCTTACGTCCGTTGTACTCAACGAGAACCTTTTAGTTCTAATACGCGTTTCGAGTGTTAATTTATGTTTGTTTGTTATCTTTGGGTTATAAAATTATTAAAAATAGAAATGGATGAGAACCTCAGAAAGGCAAAGGGGAGGTTTCTTATTAGTGTACTCGCGAAGATATAACAATCTCCTGCCTATGTATCCTTATGGTATAATAAGGAAATCAGAGCATTCGTAGTTCGGAGAACTACGGTTGATTGGTGTTTTTTAATGAACGATTGTTTAGATCGCATCCTAAAGGCTAAACGTTGGCTTGTCTACTCTCGGCGGAGGCTGAAGCACCAATTTGTTGTGCGCATTAGAAAGGATTAAATGGTGTTCTCTCTGAAAATAGTTTTGGTCACACGGGGGTGATAAGTTGGATTAATATGTTGGGTGTTTTTGAAATCGGCTCGGATGATTTTAAAATCGGTGAAAGTAACATAATTTTGTCACAATTATAACACATCATTCATGTGCCCTCAAGGCTCGGTATAAATAAATAAATAGAGAATAATCATACACATGCACTCTACAAAACAAACAATTATCTAAATTATAAATGACGTTAATAATAATATAATTAATTAATTAAATATTTAATAGATTATTTAAATTAAATAATAAGTAAAAAAAAATGAATATTAAATATTAATAATAAAAGTAATAATGTAATTGCATATTTATTAAATATTAATAATAAAAAATAATAATGTAATTGCATATTCATTACTAAGTATTAATAATGATAATAATAATATATATGTACATAATCTTGAAAAAAAATAGAATAAAATATTGTTTGATTCTTTCTTGAATAAACATAAAAAAATGTATATATTTTATATATGTATATAAATGAAGGAAAATAAGGGAATAAATTAAAAGAAATAAGAGAAAATGGGCCCAAGATGAGCGCACAGTAACATAAAAGAGAGTGCAAAGAGGAGAAAAAGTTTTAGTCCAAAGGCCCAAAGATGGTGGCCCACGAAATCTGAAGACTCCCTTTCCAATCAGTCAACGGTGTTGACCAAAGGGACTAACCCGGACCGTCAGATCAGAGGACTTGACTTGGTCCGCACATCTCATGGTGAAACAGCGTTGGAGTAGGGTAGACGGATGGGGAATCAAAAAATAACCTTCCTTATTGAGTGGCCCGTCTGACTGGTGACAAGTGTCCACGGTGGAGACACTTGTCACCACCACCTTCAGCCAGTAATCACAACTTAAAACTCTCCCTTCACGAACTAAATTCATTTATCAAAAAAATTTCTCTCTCTCCACTCCTTAAACCCTAAAAACGCTCTGCAACAGAGCGTCTCTCTCTCTGACCAGTTCGTCGGAGAAGAAAGCGGCAGGCGGCCGTCTGCAACGGCGTCTCCCCAACCCTACGGTGGTCCAACCACAAGAAACCCTATCTTACATAAAACAAACCTTCTAAGTTCGAATCCGGGCTCAGATTTTCCAAAAAAAAAGGCTTCACTCGTCCAGATCTGAGGTTTCAACCGAAACCCTAATACTACAACCGAACCAACGGCAACAAGGGTCTCAAGCAAATAAAAACGTGGACTGGCGTATAACAATGGCGACGTGAAAGGAAGAAAAATAAGAGAAAAGGAAATACCACCTTGGAGTTAGTCCGACGGCCGCGATCACAGCGAACCCAGGTAGATGGCCTCTCTTTTTCAATGTCCTTCTTCTTCTCCTCCTTCTGTTTTCGTTTTTTTGATGATTGTGTGGATTGCAAAGTTATTTTAATTTTCTTTTTTATGATTCACTGGTCTTTCGAATGCTATGTGTTTGGTGTTCTTTAACAAAAATTATTTTGGTTGCTTCCTCCTCTTTTTGTTCTCACCCCTTGTTGTTAACTTATATATGATAAGCTTTTCATGAATCTTAAAAAAAAACCTATTTGTCAGTTTTCATCCCATCCCATATTTCATGGGATTTGATTTTGTAGATTTGTTATTGTTTTGAACCGTTTGTGAAATGCTTTTTGGGTATTCAAGTTGGTTTTCTGGGCAAAGTTTTGAACTGATTAATTTATTAATTACTCTTTAGTTCTTTAAGCGCTTATGGAAAGGACTTTTTCATTCAAGCCGTTTTCCTCTGCAGGTTAGAAAGCGAAGTGACCTTATTTTGGGAAGAAGCCTGCATCCACTCTATGAGGCAATTGGATTTAGGAGCGTTTTGGCCTAAAAGATGGTTTTGGCCGTTGGTTCTTCAAAGGCTCTGTTCCCAACCTGTCATTGTTACAACAGCTTTTGTTTTTTTTAGCTTTGATGTAACATTTGGACTTTTATTTTGGATAATTATGCAACTGCTCTTGGATTGTTTGTAACGTGTGAGGTTTTAGAAATTGTTTATGTAATTAATCTTCTTTTTTAAACAATTAAATTTTATTTTAATATTTTGTTTGTATAAATCCATTAAGGTGCTTTAAATTTGTTCTGTTATCTCAATTAGAAACCTGTTTGGACCATTATGAGCATTCAACTTAAAAGGTTGCTTTTAGCATGTTATTTTTTAACAAAATACAACCGTGACCAAAAGTTTAAAATAAAACATGTCATTGCAATTTCAACTCTAATAAAAAAACAACACACTTTCAACTTTGGCACAAAGAACCCAAATATGGTGACTTGATTTAAAAATAACACAATTCCAACTTCAACACATGAGTCTAAATATGGTGTTTTGATTTAAAAACCAACACATACATGCCTCAAAAAAATGCAAATTTAATTTAGGGACCTATGAAGGACTTAGAATTTGGCATAAATATTTGGGATGTGTAAACGGGCTAATAAATAGTGACCATAAAAATAATAACATGGCTCTTAATACTTACTAATAAGAAAATAGATTTTGGATTAGTAATGTAAAAAGATTCAAACCATATTTTAAATTATGGACACGCTTATGCAAATGGGCCTTTGAAACAAAGAGATCTAATGGGTACACCACAACGGACTTTGTTATCCAAAAATGCACATACCATCCCATGCTTTAGTAAAAAAACAATACAGCAAATATTTTCTTAAGGATCCTAACAGATGAAAAATGTCATTGAAGACTTGATGTCACCAAGGACCGGACAAAATTGGGGTATGACAGCTTCCCCTATTTAATTACCTCAAACCGGAAAGTAAGAATGACAGCAGTCTTTATGCATTCACGGTAGGAGATAATTAAATACAAGAAGACCCAAATTTTGTCCTAGGAAATGAAAGGAAGAAAATACAGGAATAAAATGCGGTGAGAAATGGCAAAAGACATTATCCCACAGTAAAATGGAATAGTTAAGACTTTATGTGAGTCATCAGAACAGTATCTTGGATATCTCAGTCGAGATATGTGGAATGGCATCCCTAGCTAAATCTCAAGACTTTCCAGGATGTAGAATAATATAAAGGAAGTCTGGCATGAGACTCTTCATTTTGATGAAGCGGCATCTCAAATAGTAAAGATGAGATTCTCTGTATCGAGTCGAAACAACATCTTATATGATAAAATTAAGATATTCCAGCAAGGAAGAAAAATACCTTAATTGAATCTAAGACTTTCCGAGGATATTAGAGCAGTATCTCTAAAAAAATCTGAAATGAGACTCTTCATATTGATGAAACAGCATCTCAAACAGTAAAAATGAGATTCTTTGTATCAGATCGAAACAACATCTTATATGATAAAATTAAGATATTCCAGCAAGGAAGGAAAATACCTTAATTGAATCTAAGACTTTCTGAGGATATTAGAGCAGTATCTCTAAAAAAATCTGAAATGAGACTCTTCATATTGATGAAACAGCATCTCAAACAGTAAAAATGAGATTCTCTGTATCAGATCGAAATAGCATCTTATATGATAAAATTAAGATATTCCAGCAAGGAAGAAAAATACCTTAATTGAACCTAAGACTTTCCGAGGATATTAGAGCAGTATCTCTAAAAAAATCTGAAATGAGACTCTTCATATTGATGAAACAACATCTGAAACAGTAAAAATGAGATTCTCTGTATCGGATCGAAACAACATCTTATATGATAAAATTAAGATATTCCAGCAAGGAAGAAAAATACCTTAATTGAATATAAGACTTTCCGAGGATATTAGAGCAGTATCTCTAAAAAAATCTGAAATGAGACTCTTCATATTGATGAAACTGCATCTCAAACAGTAAAAATGAGATTCTCTGTATCGGATCGAAACAGCATCTTATATGATAAAATTAAGATATTCCAGCAAGGAAGAAAAATACCTTAATTGAATCTAAGACTCTCCGAGGATATTAGAGCAGTATCTCAAACAGATAAATGAGATTCTTCAGATAAATGAAGCAGTATCTCGAACAGATAAATGAGATTCTTCAGATAAATGAAGCAACATCCCAAATATTCGTCTGTTGGGGGAAATTTTTAAAGAAAGGACTCCTTTTGAGGGAGATTTACTAGAAATGTTCTGCAGGGGGAAAAGCTCATGAGCGACTTTGTAGGGCAACCCCCGCTTGGGGAGAAATGATTGTAAAAAATGTTGGGAATATCATTTTTAATCATAAAGTTGAAAAATGGCTTACAGGAAAATAATTCCATGAGCACATGCGGGGTAGTAACTTCATTTGGAAATGAGGAATGTTCAAGATACACATGAACGATCTTGGTTCCTGATATTTTATATTTGATTTTTGTATGATGTTCCACTTTAGGTGGGAATACCATGCATGGGATGATGCATGAGATGCATGTAGGTATGCAATTGCTGGGGATTTTTGGCTATGCATGTAGGAATGCGAATGATTTTTATTTGTTGAACTTCCAACTTTATGAGAGGGCTATGCAGGAGTATGCTGATGATCGATATGACCGTGTTTCTTTAATTTTTCTGTTTGATAGAGAAAGACCAATTTTGAATGATTTATATGATGCATGTTAGAATGTAAATGGATAATCGAATATGCCCCGGTTAAGTAATTTCGCTTTGAGGTACGATGCCAACAGTGTGGACTTTTGTCATTGGGGTGATTAATGTAGATCAAATTTTAATGCCCCTGCTAGGTGGTTTTGGGAATATATTTGGGTTGTTCCGAGTCATTAAAGGGTTCAGACTTCTCAACACACGATCCATCCATGATTTACCAATGTTTCTGCTGGAAACGTAATGGGTCCTTGCCTCGGTCTGGCTAAACCATGAGTACATTTATGAGAGGTATGAATTAGTAGTTGAAAGGGACATAACCATTTGCAATCAGTCCTACACCTTTATGAAAAACAAGAATGAATCTTGGAGACTAAAGGATTCGTCCACTTTACTGTTTTAAAAGCAATTTTACCACTCTATTCAAACATGTGTTTTATTTTCTCCAATAATTTTTAAAAGTGATGTTTATCAAAAATAAAAAGGTGCTTTGCAAACAAACAGATAAAATAAAATAAAAAAATGATTTGGGCACACTTTTGTTGAGAAAAATTCTCTTTTATTGATTTGACCCTTAAATGGGTGATTGTACATAAAGACACAATTTCTTAATAAGGTAATTGTTGTGCATAGAAACAAAATGGCAATGAAAATTGAGTCCTTATCGAGTTTCCACATTGCTATGATCCTTATGTCTTTGATAATCTAAGCACTTTGCTTTCGAAAAGTGAGGTAAGTTGATTCTTTGTCTTCGAGGATGCGTCAGATGTCTGTAAGTACAACTTTTTGCCTTGGAATTAATCCCTAACTTTTGCCTGGACCGCCCTTTCGGGTTTTCGATCCGCCGGGATACCCATTTTTGCTTGAGTCGCCCTTTCGGGTTTTCAACTCAGCGGGTCAAATTCTTTTATTTTTATCCCTAATTTTTGCCTGGATCGCCCTTTCGGGTTTTCGATCCACCAGGATAGCCCTTTTTTTTGAAATCTCCCTTTCAGGTTTTCGATTTAGCGGCTTTTATTATTCCACTTTTTTAGGCGAAGTACTTTTTAACAACATCAGCATTGGTGGGAAGCGACAACTCATCACCATCCATAGTAGCTAGAATCAGAGCGCCTCCAGAAAAGGCTCTAACCACCACAAATGGACCTTCATAATTTGGCGTCCATTTTCCTCTAGAGTCTTTGTAAATAGGAAAGATTTTCTTCAGCACTAAATCTCCCTCTTGAAACACCCTGGGACGAACTTTCTTGTCGAATGCCTTTTTAAGACGCCTCTGATAGAGTTGACCATGACCTAACGCTTTCAAGCGTTTCTCCTCAATAAGGTTGAGCTCGTCGTACCTTGATTGAACCCATTCTGCCTCGTCTAACTTAGCCTCCATCAATACTCTCATCGAGGGGATCTCCACCTCTATAGGGAGAACTGCTTCCATACCATAAACCAAGGAATAATGGGTTACCCCTATTGAAGTTCGTACCGACGTGCGATAACCATGTAATGCAAAAGGTAACATCTCGTGTCAATCCTTGTACGTGACAACCATCTTTTGGATGATTTTCTTGATATTTTTATTTGCAGCTTCAACAACCCCATTCATCTTGGGTCGATAGGGTGATGAGTTGTGATGCTCAATTTTGAACGTTGCGCATAACTCATCCATGGTTTTGTTGTTGAGATTGGACCCATTATCGGTGATGATTTTGTTGGGAATCCCATATCGACATACGATGTTATTTTTTAAGAAACGGGCGACTACGTGCTTCGTGACATTTGCATAAGACGCGGCTTCCACCCATTTGGTAAAGTAATCTATGGCCACCAAGATAAATCTGTGTCCATTTGATGCTTTGGGTTATATCATTCCAATCATGTCGATGCCCCACATAGAGAAAGGCGAAGGTGATGCTATGACATTTAATGGAGCAGGTGGTACATGTATTTTGTCAGCATAGATTTGGCATTTGTGGCATGCTCTGGTGTAATGATAACAGTCAACTTCCATCGTCAACTAGTAGTAACCTGCCCTTAGGATTTTATTTACCATGGCATGCCCATTGGTGTGCGTACCGAAAGACCCTTCGTGTATGTCCCTCATAAGATGATTAGCCTCGTGTCTGTCCACACACCTCAACAAGACCATGTCGTAGCTTTGTTTGTACAATACCTCTCCATTCAAAAGGAATTTTGATGCCAACCTCCGGAGGGTCCTTTTGTCAAGGCTGGAAGCCTCTATCGGATATTTCCGCTTCTCCAGATACTGTTTGATATCAAAGAACCAGGGTTTACCATCTGGCTCTTCTGCTGTCGTCAGGCAATGAGCAGGTTCGTCAAAACACCTAATCTCAATATGAGGCTGATGGTTGGGCCATATTAATTTGTACATGGAAGCCAAAGTTGCTAAGGCATCTTCCATCTGATTCTCTTCTCGAGGAATATGAGAGAAAGTGATTTTGTCGAACTTGGGGAGTAGCTTCAGTACATAATCCCGGTATGGAATTAGGTTAGCATGTCTTGTTTCCCAATCGCCTCTGATCTGATGGATGACTAGAGTAGAGTCCCCGAATAGTTCTAGTATCTTGATCTTCAACTCAATAGCCTCTTCCAACCCTAGTATGCAAGCTTCATACTCGGCCAAATTGTTTGTACAGGTAAAACAGAGCTTTGCGGTGAACGGTAGGTGGAAATTCTTGGGAGACATCAGCATTGCCCCAATTCCATGGCCTATTGCATTTGAGGCACCATCAAACATGAGTGTCCAGCCTGATTTAACTCTGGGCTTTCCTCTAGTTCAGAGTCTTTAACATCTTTAACAACCATGATATTCTCATCTGGGAAGTCAAATTTCAAAGATTGGTAATCCTCCAGTGGTTGGTGAGCAAGATGGTTTGCTAGTATGCTTCCTTTGATCGGTTTTTGCGCAACATATTGGATATCATATTCTGACAACAGCATCTGCCACCGGGAAATTCTACCAGTGAGAGCTGGTTTTTCAAATATGTACTTGATGGGATCCATTTTAGATATCAACCAAGTCGTGTGAGTTAGCATGTACTGCCTGAGACGCTTAGCAGCCCATGCGAGTGCACAACAAGTCTTCTCGAGTAATGAATATCTGGTCTCACAATCGTTAAATTTCTTGCTCAAATAATAGATGGCATACTCTTTTCTACCAGTCTCATCTTGTTCTCCCAATACACAACCCATGGACTCTTCGAGCACAGTTAAATAAAGGATAAGAGGTCTCCCTTCTGCAGGAGGCATCAGAATCGGTGGTTCTTGCAAGTATTCTTTGATTTTATCGAAGGCTATTTGGCAGTCATCGTTCCACTCCACGCCTTGATTCTTCCTCAAAAGCTTGAATATTGGTTTACATGTTGCAGTAAGGTGTGAGATAAATCGGGCGATGTAATTTAATCTTCCCAAGAAACCACGAACCTCCTTCTCAGTCTTTGGTGCAGGCATGTTCTGAATGGCTCGAACCTTGTCAGGATCTACTTCAATTCCCTTTTGGCTTACAATAAAGCCTAAAAGCTTCCCAGGTCGAACCCCAAATGTGCATTTATTAGGATTAAGTCTCAACCTAAACTTCCTCAAACGAGCGAATAATTTCCCCAGGTTGGTGATGTGCTCTTCTTCTGTCTGGGATTTGGCAATCATGTCATCGACATACACCTCAATATCTTCATGAATCATGTCGTGAAAGAGAGTCACCATGGCATGTTGATATGTTGCCCCAACATTTTTTAATCCAAACGACATTACTTTTTAACAAAAGATGCCCCAAGGAGTAATGAACGTGGTCTTCTCCATGTCTTCGGGATCCATTTTAATTTGGTTGTATCCTGAGAAACCATCCATAAAGGAAAACACGGAGAACTGAGCTGTGTTATCCACCAATACATCAATGTGAGGTAATGGGAAATCGTCTTTGGGACTAGCTCTGTTTAAGTCTCGATAGTCTACGCACATGCGGACTTTTCCATCTTTCTTTGGCACTGGTACAATGTTGGCAACCCATTGTGGGTATTTAGTGACTTCCAGGAAAACAGCGTCAAACTGCTTTCTCACCTCTTCTCTGATCTTGAGAGCCATATCTGGTCGGGTTCTTCTTAGCTTTTGTTTGACAGTAGCGCATTCTTCTTTAAGGGGAAGCTTGTGAGTCACGATATCAATATCTAATCCAGGCATGTCTTGGTATGACCAAGCAAACACGTCATCATATTCGTGGAGGAGCTCTATCAGTCTCTTCTTCACTGTATCTTGAAGCGCGACGCCTACACTCACTTCTCTCTTATCTTCTTATGTTCCTAGATTGACAACTTCAACGTCTTCCTGGTGTGGTTGAATGACCTTCTCTTCTTGCCTGAGTAGTCTGGCCAAATCTTCAGGGAGCTCGCAATCTTCCCCCACTTCGTCTTCAGCTTGGTAGATTGGATAATCAAAGTCATATTGGATCGTAGCAATGTCGTTATCATTGATCTCGGTGGTGTTTCTGCATGTTACGATTTATGCAGTTTATTTAGAAAGTGCATGCATAAAAATTGATTGCCATATTTTGTAAATAGATTGAAACGAAAGAAAAAGAACGAAAATTTGAATGCAAAACGTCATTTCATTAATGATAAAAACTCTTGAAAAAGATAAAGGAGGCCCTACAACATGCCACTGTGCCTTGGGCAGAGCACAAGGTTTTATCTAAAATGATAAATATACTTTTGAAATATTTGGGGAACTTCCACCGCCTTCCAGTTTGTTAGTTCTTCATTAGGTGCGGCTTGACCCATCCAGCTGGACACCCCCTTCTTGCGGTCTTCTTTACTGATCATTGCCACCTGCTTGCCAAAGATGTGGCCAGCGCTGGTGGACGTTTTCTCCACATAAAGAATCTTCTCTTTGTTAGGTTGGTTATCGGCTTTGTGTGATGATGGGTCATACCCTAGGCCAAACTTGTCTCGTTTCTCTTTCACTTCCACCACTTTGCCCCAGTCTTGTGCATCTTCACTTACCATAACAGCTTTAGCTCCTTGCCACGAGGCCATGGATGGTCCTGATTTCGGGACCTCCAAGGTCTGTTGGATGGCCATCATGTTTACCACTTCCAAGGATTGGAATGGTGTCTCAGTGATTTCACCATCCACCTCGATATATCGGAAAGATGTCAAGTGACTGACCGAGATATCTTCTTCTCCTCCAACCACAATCATCTTGTCATTTGTAATGAATTTTAGTTTTTGATGCATATTGGAGGTGACAGCACCTGCGGAGTGAATCCAGGGTCTCCCAAGTAGGCAACTGTAACCAGGATGTATATCCATGACCTGGAATGTGATATTAAAAATAGTTGGACCTATCTTGGTTGGTAAGTCAACCTCTCCTATCACTGCTCGTCTTGAGCCATCAAATGCCTTTACGATTAGGGTGTTGGGCTTCATACTTATCCTTTCTATTGGCAGCTTTATCAAAGTTGTCTTCGGCATGACATTCAATGAGGAACCTGTGTCTACCAACACCCTTGACAATATAGTATCTATGCACTTCAAGGAGATATGGAGAGCCTTGTTATGGTTCTTTCCCTCAATCGGTAGTTCGTCATCATTAAAATCCAAGAAATTCCCAGTAGTCACGCAAGCTATCACATCATCAAATTGTTCTATTGTTATGTCCTTGGTGATATGAGCGGCGCTCAATACCTTCAACAACGAATTCCTGTGTGCTTCTGAGTTGAGCAGTAGAGATAACATGGAAATTTTGGAAGGTGTTTGGTTTAGCTGATCCACCACCTTATAATCGCTCTTCTTGATTATTCTAAAAAACTCCTCAGCCTCCTCAAGAGTGACAGCAGCTTTAGGAGACAGGTGCATGTCTTGCATTCCTTGATTAGGGATGGGGATCTGGATAGCAGCCTCCTTCCCTTTAGCTCTCTCAGAAGCATCAGCAGTTCTTGGTGTGAACACTCAGCCACTACGCGTCATTCCTGCTGGCCCCATAATTGAAGTGACATTTGGTTCGTTGATCATTAAAGGTTTATCTTCCTACCCCTACTTAAAAGCTCTGGGCTGATATATCCATGGGACTGTCTTCTCATCTTTATATTCGAATGGTGCTGGGAACTCTATCACCAACGGGCTTATAGGTATTTCTACTTTAACCTCATCATAGGGGATATCTACCACGGCTATCTCTTCCTGGCGCTTGCTCTTGACACTACAATTTATCTGTAACTCGCCTCGATCTAGCATTTGTTGTATAAGACTCCTCAACTCTTCATTATTCTCTTCCTCAATCAGCTCTTCCGAGATTAGAAAACTTTTCAGCAATTGCGCTCCTATCATGGTGATAGGGGTTTGAATCTCTTCAACCTTACGGATCAACTTGCCTTGATCACTCTCTTCAATGGCACTAACGGAAGCATCCTTATGCGTTGGCATAGGGTTAATGTTCATGTTCGGGCGTCTCGGAGTGAATGAAACGGCTTTCGCTTCGATCAAGTCTTGTATCCGATTCTGAAATGCAAAGCAATTCTCCAAGGTATGACCAGGTGCTCCCAGGTGAAACTTACAATGGGCGTTAGCGTCGTATCCGGGGGGATATGGAAAAACAGCTGGTTTTAAATCCCTCAGTGTTAGAAGGCCCTCCTTCTGCAGATATGGGAATATCTAACTATAAGGTACTGGTAGAGGATCAAGTTGCCTTCTTTGAGGTCTTGGCTTGAATTGTCTTGGTGGTGCGGTATTTTGCTGATGATGATGTTGATGATGTTGTGGCTGATACATTTGTTGCTGCATTGGTTGTTGATAGGGTATGGGTACCACGGCGGCAATTTGGCCATATGAAGCCTGTTGCTTCCCTTTATGGTTCCTGGATATGGCGTTTGTTTCGCCTTATATTTTCTTCGGGAAGCCTCCAGAATATTTCTTTGGTGCGCTAGGTGTTGTCACTGCTCCTGGAATCTTTCCATCCCTCAACCCCTTCTCTATGCGGTCTCCAATTGTAACTAGATGGGCGAAGTCAGATGCTGCAGATGCTCCTTTTCCTCCTACCGGTATCTGAACCAATCTCTTCTTGGTGGGTACGTAACTTTCGTCTTGGGGATTCAGACCTGGCGTGCCATCATTCTTTTTTTCCCTAGCTTCTTCCTTCTCACTCCTCTCTCTCTGAGCGATCGCAAGCATTATCTCCAAAAGCTGATCCATCTTCTCCTGGATCGTATTGATGTCTGTCCTCATGGTAACTTGGTTGGCCTCAACTTGCTCTAATGTCATCTTGTATTTGCTTCGCGTCTCGTATCGGTGTTGATTAGTCAGTGTGGCTGGATAAAGGGTAAAAAGGTTGGGTAAGTTTTTATTTTTATTTTTATGAAGCGTGATGCATAATGAAGATGCGAATGTTATGCATATTTTATTTCCAGGGAGTCATTTGAGTTTCATTAGTTGTTAGTAATACGAAGAAACAAAAAATACTTAGAATAGCAATAATGGAGTAATTTTTAAACGTCATTCATTCCAATACATAACATAGAGGTCCAAAAAGGTCATAGTTCAAAAGTACATTTGTTAAAGGAACAAAATACAAGACATAAGCAAATTAAACAGCTGGCTTTCTGGCCTGAAGCTCTTCTAGTTCCTCATTGAATCTCTTCAACAACCCTTTACAAAGCAGAATGAAACTGATTATGGGTTGAGGAGTGCTATCTTCTTTCAACTCTTCGACTGTGTCTCTCAACCTCCATGGCAATTCTTTAGCTGCCCAATTACAGAATCCTACTAGCCCATCGAGTTTTGCACGAAACTTATCCTTATCTCCTTGTAAGAAGTCTATGGTCTTCTTAAAGGATTCATAATCTTCAATCACATAGTCTCACTCTTTCAACCATATGGAGTTGTCTTGGCGTAATGACTCTAGCTAGTTCTTCCAATAGCTGATAGATTCCCTTGCATCTCTTACTTCTCGACACTTCTCCTCCCATATCATGGGTAACACCCTAGAAGCTTCAGTGGCTATATTCTTGAGTCGGCGCTCCTGATCTACTTTAGCTTTTGCATGACGAACATAATTGGTGAGTTCTTTTATCTGAGCCCCAAGTGTATCCCTTATCGTCTTGTTTTCCTTTGTGGCTAGATGCCACCAACGCTCATTGTCTTGACATTCTTTCTGAGCTTGTCGTAGTTGACCCTTAAGAGTATCCAAACAATGATCAGCTTGTTCTAATCCCACTTTGATCTTTTTTCTCTTATGCTCCTCCTTGTTGAACTTTTCCACGTGGGCTTGAAGTTGTGCCTCTTTTCTCTCGAGCTCCCACTTCATATTGTTTTTCTCATTGATGGTTTGTTGGAGTTTTATCTGCAGCTCTTCATTCTCTTTTTCTAGCTTTGCCATGGTGGTCTTGAGTTCCTCCATTTCTTCAATAGGGACATGGGTGAGCTTAGGTTCAGGAAGAGGTATAGGTGTCCGAATGACAAATGGAATTTTAATCATCTGCACCCTTTCCTTTACCCACTGAAAATATGGTTCTTTTGTAATCCCATTTGCTCTCCCTAACTCAGCTTTCCCTTTTCGATTGACATTCTTCTTAGCTTCTTTGATTCGCTGGAATAAGCTAGGATTCTCAATCCCAAAGTCAAGTAACAAGAAAGCTTCCAAAGAATTTGCCTCTGGAGGGCCTTCCATTGGGTAGCCAAGTTGTCTGAGTGATAGAACTGGATTAGTATTTACACATCCTTGAGTTCCAATAAGCGGTAGATTTAGGAAATCTCCACAACTGAATATGATATCCATGTTGATGTATTTTTTGGAATACCAAGAGAGATCTTCAGATCGGAGTGATCCCAATCTTTGAGGCCAACTAATATCTGTCTGTTCAACCCAAGCACATGTCTTCGGAAGATGTTCTAGAAACCACTTATACAATAAAGGAGCACAACAAGCAATCAATCCCTTCTTCTTAGTATACCTATGACTTATGTAATAATAGACATCAGCTAACAAAGGGGGTACTGGGTTCCCAGTAAGGAAAACAGAAATGGCAGTCATGTCTACGAAACCATCCATATTTGGGAACAGGACGATGCCATAGATGGCCAATGCAATAGCAGAGTAGCAAGCATTCCAACTTTCTGCCTTCAATAGGGTATGAGCTCTTTCCAAAAGAAAACTTAGTGAAAATCCTTTGGTATTCCCTTTGGTCTCTAAGTTAGCTTTTGCTTCCTTTTCATCCATGTGAAGCGCACTAGCAATGACCTCAAGGGGCAAAGAGTCATCTGTCCCTTCAAATAGTGACTTGTTCTTCATAGGAATCCTAACAAGACGCTCGAATTCTTCCAACGTTGGTGCTAGCTGGAAGTCTTGGAATGTGAAGCATCTTAAAGGTAAGTCATAAAATTGGGCTAAATTGATCAAGGTTGTATGGTCCACTTGTTGATTGAGGATGCTGAGCAAGTTGCCAGAAATTCTTCCCAAAGTTGATTCTGTATACCGGGTGCATCTGAGAGACCAAGTCACGTAAGCTCTTTAGATCGGGATCCTTGAACTTGAAAGAGTAAATGTTTCTTTTGCTTGATTCCATGTTTCTTGAATTCCTGCAACTCATGATACTCAGATTCCTTGGAAATGAAATAATATGAATGTTATGCTATGAATGATATTATGCGTGCCACATGTAGGTTAATATACGGGTTGTGAGAGCAGGTATTCTTGGTTACTAACAAAACCCTTTTAGGAGGATGCTAAAGTTAAAAGGTTCCCAAAGTCATCAATCGCTATTCAGGAAAGTCATTGTCATGATGAAAACTCATCTGCAAATAACATCCCTAAACAGAGTCTCGTTTGGGTGAGGCCTTTGTATGGTCCCAAAGAGGAAGACTCCTAGTGGGTCCATACTGTAAGACCCCAATTTTGTCCCTAAGATCCCTCATGGCATCATATCATAGAATTGCATAGCCTCAAGGATCATTGGACACCTTGCTTCCTTCCCTGTGGGTGGGATCTTTTTGAGAGTGATTCTTGATCACTAAGTATTGCTTGCATTTGTATATCATTGCTTTTCTTTTAATCACTAACCAAAAATGTACAAAAATATGTCATCTAACATTTGTCTTGCAGCTTAAGCAGTCAACAGGTCAAGGCAATTCAAGTGAATCCTTTGTGCAAGAGATGAGGTTTCCATTGAGATATGGATCATGTGATCATTATATTGAGCTTGTGTGAGCTAGAGGTTCATTTTGGAGCAAATTCCCCAAGTGGTTGAGGCTCAAGTTCATCAGAACATTTTCAGGTCATCTAAGGACCAATGCAAGTCAACTGAAAGTCAACTGAAGGCTTTGAGGTGTGGGAAAGGATCTTAACATCTCATTCATGTTCAAACAAGGCCTATTCATCATGTCAAACATCTACATTGAGGAATTTGAAGCCAGTGCAAAAGTTTCCAAAAAATGGAAAGTGACCTATAATTTCAAGTTTCCAAAAATAGCAAGTTTTTGGACCAAATTCAACTCAACTTTCCAACATCAAAGAAGCTTCAAATGAAATTTTGTCCAACATGAAAGTTGAAGATCTCTCTCTCTCCCATTTCCAAAAAGTCCAAGATCATGAGCATCTGATGAATGGTTAAGGAGTTATGATCAAATGATTGCCAAGTGTGCATGGAACTTCAACAAGCCATAACTTTTGATCCAAAGCTCCAAAATGAGTCACTCTTTTTCTAAAATACTTGTCATGACCTATAATTTCCAAATACATCATGGCATTGCATGAAATTTCATCACATAATCATTTGGCCATGCATAAGTATTTTGGAGGGAAAATGGAAAATTTGAATTTGGTTAATCACATGAGCTAAATACCATTGCCATTGTGTTCATTGGAGGATCTTAAGTGAATATGAGCATCCACATGCTACTGTTCACGTGTACAATTTGTCATGCACCTCACATTTTCCAATTTTGGTCACACACCTTATTTTGCTTAATCTCAATTAACCAATGCAAATGTGGATTAACAATGTGATTAAGAGACCATATATAAACCAAATCATAACAGAATTCTGGGGTTTTTGAACATTCTAGATCCAAATTTTTCTTTCCCTCCATTTTTGCTCTCAATTGAAACTTCATTTTTTTCCACATAGCACCTTGATTTTATTGGATATTCTTGTTCCCTGATCATCATTGAGTGCAGATCAAGCTCTTGATTGAAGAATTCGAGCCAGAATTAAGCACATCAAGCTCAAACTCATGAAGATGGAATTTGAAATCTGAGCTAGATCCAAGCCATCTCAAGCTTCAATTCACACACAAAGCTTCATAACATCAATATAGGAGTGGATTTGGATCGTGTGAGGCCTTGAATCTACAGATTTCAGTGATTGCTCTTCAAGAGGTTAGGTTTTCGAATCTCTTAATTCTCCTTTTTATGCACATGTTTAGGTAGATCTTTGAATGCTGATCACGCTGATATGCATACTTTTGAATTTGGTTGAGAATTGACTGAGTTAGGTGGAATTAAAGTTTGAATGTCCAAAATGTTTTCATTCGATTCGCATGATTCTTTGAGTTTCTGGCCAAAATAATACTGGATTCATGATGTACGTGTGATAACCTTTCGAATGATGTATGATTTGCCTGTTTCTGCAAAAAAAAATCATGCACGTACACTGTAGCACCACCGTCTTCATGAAGAAGATGGTGGAAACCACCACTAACCACCGTGCGCGTACTGTTCCTAGGGTTTCTGGTTCAGCTTCTGCATTTCCACTGTGCAAGCTTCTTTAACTTCCCTAACATGCGTTCGATTCTTGCATTTAGCTTTTGTTTTTTTTAATATTGCCTTGTCACTGCTTGCATGGCATCCTGTTGGCCTTTCCATAGGCTGTAGTTCCTTTGACCGAGCCTTGTGTACCTTGACTTGATGACTAGGATGCCACATCAATTAATGGAACGCAGTCGTTTTGACTAGCGCGCTTGCAACCTTGCCTTCGTCAGTTCGATTCTATGCTTGTGCAATTTCTGATTTCCAATTCATTGCCATATTATTTCATGTTTTCACATTTTATTTCATTTCATTCATGTTAATTCCAAAAATCATTAAAAATAGCATGTTGATCCAATCAATTCCCAATTTTTTTCTACATGATCGTGTGCTTGTCTATTATTTTGTGGTTGTGATTTCTTGATTTTATCATTTCTGGAATTTTAATTGTGTTGGGTTCTTTGGACATGTGTGCAAATGTGACATGCTTCATTCATACTATTGTGAAATGCTCATACATTAGCCAATTAATTTGAAATTTTATATGCTATTTCCTAACATGTTGCATGATTTTTGAGGCTTGGTTGTACATTTTTAGCATTTTCCATTTCTGTTTTAGGCACATGATTGTATGGTGTGACAATGTGTGTCACACAATTTGATGTCATACTTGTTCATTTTCATATGCATGCCAATTGAGCTCTTCTGTTTACAATTTTTTGCATGATGCTTGTGTTTGACCTGTTGTATGCTCATAAAAATTTTCATGATTGTTTGATTCATTTATGTTTTAATATGGAATTTTTATTCTTGATGAACAATTGTGAGCTTTGTAATTGCCTTTGCCTTATCTTGCACATGAGATGACTTTGCTTAATGCTTTTGACTTGGTCCTTTTTAGGACATGTTCTTGCTTGTATATAGATGCTTCATGTTGAATATTGGTTGCTGTTTTGACTTTTTTCTCTACCTTTGACCCTAGGCTTTGCCCTAGGGGTTTGAACTCACAATTTGAGCTTTGTATTTCAGGATCAAGCGTTTAGCTCCATGGTTGATGTTGCCTCATCATTTGAGCTTTGCTATTTGCTTTGTTTGCTAACCTTTGGTTATTTTGTAGGTCCTTTGGTAGTGAATCACTTGAGTGTTTGCCTCTTATGGCTTACCTGTTGTACATATTGAGATTGTCTGACTGTTGTTAACTGTTGGTTGTTTGTCTGAACATAATACTGATTGTTTAGCCTTAGCTGCTTTAAGTTCATTATTTGAACTTTGCTTTGCTTGTGGTTGGCATACCACTTAGGTAACCTCTCTAACTCCATGTAGTCTGGAAGCCCTGTCGTTTATGTTTGACATGCATTTGGCTGAAGTCCTCCTTAAGAGGCAATGTCTGTGATTGTTTATATTTGTGCCAAGCAGATTAAGTCCTCCTAAGTAAAGAGGCAATTGGCAGATAGAAGGGATTTGCAATAAATCCCCTGCTATTCAGTTGAGTCCTTCATATTGCTCGCACTACGTGCTGATGCATTTGAATAAACACCCAAAATCTTGTAGAGTCAGTCATGTGGAGTAGAGTTCCTCATTATGGACTCCCACACCTTCTTTGATTCAAGCTCACCCCGGCCAGGGTTAAGAGCTATGAGGCATAACCCTCATTCCCTTTCATCTGCTCACCCTGACGGTCAATGTCAGAGGTTAAGAGCCTGAACACCCATAACAGTATTGGCTTGTTTGTCAAGGTTGATATGACCCCTTGACTAAAGCCCAACTTTGATTGAGCCTCTTGATTGTGTATAGAGTGTGCTAATTGATTGCTTGATTGCTTAATTGTGCATCTTTCATGTTTGCTTTTGCATATCTGTTTGCATACTGTTTTGCATTTGTTATTTGCTTTGTTTGAGGAGTCAGATGTAAGACCATTGATTGGCTATCTGTTTCCTGTTCCTTTTGGGGAGCTGGATATAAGACCATTGATTGGCACTCCATTTCCTTTTCTGTTTCTTTGTGGAGTCAGATGTAAGACCATTGATTGGCCATCTGTTTCCTGTTCCTTTTGGGGAGCTGGATATAAGACCATTGATTGGCACTCCATTTCCTTTTCTGTTTCTTTTGTGGAGTTAGATGTAAGACCATTGATTGGCTATCTGTTTCCCATGTTGCTTTGTGGAGTTGGACGTAAGACCATTGATTGGCTATCCGTTTCCCATTTTGTTTTCGGAGTTGGACATAAGACCATTGATTGGCAATCCATTTCCAGTTTTGTTGCTCTCTTATGAGACCCTTACTTTGCTTATTGCTTTTTGTTGCTAATTCCAAAGGAACTTACTTGAGTCATTTCTATGATTTCGAGAAAGCAATCCTGCCTGTGGCTTTGTCCCTTAACCCTCACCCTTGCATGCTTAACCTTGATTCATGTTTTCCATCTTTAACCCAAACCAGAAAACTTTTGTGCAAACATTTTCACTTGTTTTCAAAACTAGAAACCTAGGCCTTAGGCCTTTAATTTTCAAACTTCATTTTCCTAATACTCATTTGTAATTGAATTCTAATTTATACTTTGACCTCATTTTGTGAATAACTCTAATTGATTAATTTCACCCACTCAATTGCTTTTTGTGGCCCTTGCCCACTTCTTAATCATGTTTTCATGCATTAGCCATAGATCTGAATTATCATAGTGGTTGATGTAAATCTCACCGCATCCTTAGTGATCGAATCGTAAGTCTTCCATACTGAAAACAGGGTTAACCCCTCTAGTATGTCGAAGCTATTCTCACATGGTGGATTGTTCGTTCAGGTCGAGTGTTCTCCCTTTGATAATGAAAGACCTTAAGGCTTTTGTTTAAAATCAATCCACTCACTTTTGGAAATCTTTTAGCCGAACTACGGAGTTTTGATCCTTATCTTTCATGAAAGGTACGTAGGCAATGGGTTCATCCATCCAAACACAAAAATAATAAAACTTGTATATTCTCTTCTCACCTCTTCCCTCATGTTTGCACAATAAATATTTTCATAAACTATAACCTGATATAACAAGTTGTGAAAAGGGTTCCCTAGGAGTACCTAGGATGTTGTGGGTGCCTAACACCTTCCCACAACATAATTACCCCCTTACCCAGATCTCTGTACCCTTTTTATTAGTTTTCTTTGTAAAACTTCTTAGGCTTTTGTTCGCTTTCTAGCCATTCCTTTGGATAAATAGAAGTGCGGTGGCGACTCTATCTTTGTATGCTTTGCTTTTGATTTAGTCAATAAATCTAAAGGCGATGAATACACCGCTATAGAAAAGTGGCGACTCTGTTGGGGAAACCTTCCTGGTGGGTTTGCCTACTTTTCACACTTTGTTGTATCATATTTGTCTATTGTTTATGACATATTTTTGTGCAATTTGGGATTACTGTATTGTTTGTAATGATTGATTTGCTTGATATATCAATTGCTTTCATGCTTTGGTGATCTCTGTGAGATGAGTTCTATACCCGAACTCGAGTGCACCCTATGATAGGAGAATGGCGTAGTCTTGTCGACTTGTGTGGAGTTATTCCTTAGCAAGTTGACTTGCGAGTCCATTCACTTGGTGGAGGTCATGTTGGATTAATAATGTCACACAAGTCATTTGTGGTTAGGCATTATTCTTTCAATATGTGCCATAGAAGCCAAGGACCTTAGTTTACCAAGCCCATCTTGGCCTATTTTTAGGATGTAGTGCGGAGGTCGTTCAAATGTCAGATTTGATGCGATTGTTACGCGATACTACACTCATAAGAGTCTCTCTTGAGAATATTTTTGGAATACGAGTATTCGTTCCTCCGATAATATTCGAAAGATGGGATGATGACTATGGGAACCTCTGGTAGAACATGTTCGGCAGGTTTAAACCATAGTACACTCCCTTTGGGTGGTTCTTAACCGAGACTCCATGCTCGTGACTCACAACAAACCCGTGATTCATGGTTGATCCGTTCGGACATCCTTAATATCAATGGAACTTGGGTGTTGATAAGGTGTAAACCATAATCCACCAAAATGGATGATTGATATTAAGGATGGTTGAGCCATTCATATATCGTTAATATCAATGGAACTTGGGTGTCGATAAGGTGAAAACCATAATCCACCAAAATGGATGATTGATATTAGGGATAATATGAACCATCCCATGACCTTTGTCTGGTGTGCTTTGCTTGATCCTTGAGTGTGATTGTTGCATTCATGCATTCATCTGCATCCATATCATCAGAAAAAGAAAATTTTCAAGGAACTTAAGGGGTTTATTTGCAAAATTTTCAGATATGGAAAGACCAAAAAGGCATACAAAGAAGTACAACTTCATACAGCCCGATCTGAAAGAGTTAAGGAATCTGACATCCTATGTATTAGATCCCTTGGGTTTCAAAGCTCGTTATGGGAAGCTTCTGCCTCTTCTGACTACTCAGGTGGATGAAGGATTGATGGGTACTCTGGTGCAGTTCTATGATCCTCTGTGTCACTGCTTCACTTTTCCAGACTTTCAGCTATTGCCTACCCTTGAGGAGTATGCTCATCTTGTGGCGATTCCGATTCTGGATCAGTTGCCGTTCAGTGGCTTGGAGAGTATTCCTACTTCTCAAGAGATAGCTGACATGTTGCACATAGATGAATCCTTGGTTAAAGCTCATATGACTACCAAAGGTGGAATTCAAGGTCTTCCTTCTGAGTTCCTCATCGCTCAAGCTACTGTTTATGGGAAGGCCATGAGTGAGGATGCCTTTGAAGCCATATTTGTGCTTCTCATCTATGGATTGGTATTGTTCCCCAACATCGACAAATTTGTGGATGTGAACGCTATTAGGATCTTCTCTGCTCTTAATCTCGTTCCGACTCTGTTGGGTGATACCTATTTCTCTTTGCACCTGAGGAATGCAAAGGGTGGTGGCGCTATTGTGTGTTGTTTGCCTCTGTTGTATAAGTAGTTTATTTATCACTTACCTCAGACGGTCGCTTTCAAGGAGAACAAGGGATGTCTACGGTGGTCTACGAGACTCATGTCTCTCACCAATGATGATATCTCTTGGTATGATCGCGTATATGATGGTGTCCAGATTATTGACTCTTGTGGCGAATTCTCCAATGTGCCTCTTCTTGGTACATGTGGTGGGATTAGCTACAACCCTGTGCTAGCACGTCGTCAGCTTGGGTTCCCCCTAAAGGATAAACCTAATAACATTCTGTTAGAAGGTGTGTTCTTTCAGGAGGGTAAAGATCCCCAAGGCCTAAAAGCCAGGATGGTCCGCGCGTGGCGCAAGATTCACAAGAAGGGTAGAAGTGAGTTGGGTCCGAAGAACTGCATAGCTTTGGAACCGTATACTGCTTGGGTGAGGAGGAGAGCATCTGAGTATCTCATGCCTTATGATTATCCGAGACCTACACATTTGGTTGTGGCTGGGCCTTCAACCCTCCCTAACCAAGGCGTAGAGGAGTTGAGAGATGAAGACCTTTCACGTGCCTGGATCCGTGAAAGAGAAGAGTTGCTTCAACAGCTTAAAGAGAAGGACGCTCTGATCGAGTTCCTCGAGCATCAGGTCATTGATGATCCTGATGATGCATGGACTTCTCTACTTCCTCAGTCTTCCAAGTTCTGGAAAAGGAGGTATGACAGACTCGCCAAAGAGAAAGCGGACATGGAAGCAGCATATGAGAGAGAGGTTAAGAGGCTTCGTGCAACTTATCTTCCGGCATCCCGAGCTTCTAGGGATCCATAGGATGTTTATTTTCCTTTTCTCTTGTAATGATTGACAATGTTGTACTTCTTTTTCTCAAATATATTTGATGAGATATTTTCCATATGCGATCAAATGCTTAATATTCAAAATTTGCAAATAATACCCTAAAAGTTCCTTCGAAAATAAAACAAATCATGTGCACAAGCATTGCATGCATCATTTGCATAAACAGGTGTTGTTCTCAGCCTCTGGTCTTGTGGTCTAACTCTGTTGCTCTTCATTTATTTTGAAGACAAGCTGACTCATCGGTACTACACCAGAGCCAACTCTTCTAGATTGATGGATCATCTTGAGCAAGAGAACCGTGAGCTCAAAGAGGAAGTCGCCAGACTGAGTGCTTTGATGGAGTCTTTCTTGGCAGCTCAGAACCAGCCGTCTCCAACACCTGCAACTCCTCCCCAGAGGACTGTTATCTCTGAGGTTGTCTCTTCGACTGTGCCATCTGCCAGTGCCCATTTTGTGCCAACAGCCATGCCGTACGGGTTTCCGTGGGGGATGCCTCCTGGTTTTATGCCGGATATTCCTGCTCCGACATTTGCTTCCATGCCGACATCTAGCCCGGTCATTGTTGTGCCTCCTCCTGTCGTGCATACCGTTCCCAGGGTAGACGACACCATCTATCATTCTGAGTCGTCTGAGGGCCCAGATGTTCATGAGAAGATGGATGCTATGAATGACCAATTTCTTGAACTCCGCAAGGAACTGAAGACCCTTCGAGGAAAGGATTTGTTCGGCAAATCCACAGCCGAGCTCTGTTTAGTTCCCGGTGTGAAAATTCCTGTCAAATTCAAGGTCCCAGACTTTGAGAAGTACAAGAGGAACACCTGCCCTCTCAGCCACCTGGTCATGTATGCCAGGAAAATGTCTACTCAAACGGATAATGATCGGCTACTCATTCACTATTTTCAGGACAGTTTGTCCGGTGCTGCACTGCGATGGTATATGAGTTTGGACAGTGCGAACATCCGTTCCTTCAATGACCTTGGCGAAGCCTTCGTCAAGCAATACAAATACAATGTGGATATGGCTCCCGATCGGGATCAGCTCAGAGCCATATCCCAGAAGGACAAAGAGACATTTAAAGAGTACACCCAGAGGTGGCGAGAGCTGGCAGCTCAAATTACTCCTCCGCCAGAAGAGAAGGAAATGACCAAGATCTTTCTGAAGACCTTGAGCTCATTTTATTACGAGCGGATGATTGCTAGCGCTCCTTCGGACTTCACCGAGATGGTGAACATGGGGATGCGTCTAGAGGAAGGAGTCCGTGAAGGACGTCTGACCAAGGATGAAGGCTCTTCTAGCAAGCAATATGGGGCGTTTACGAAGAAGAAAGATGGCGAGGCACATGCTGTGCAATCCCATGTCAAACCCAGAAGACCCTCCGTGAGGAGGAAGCCTGTGCGTTCAGCCAGCAACCAGCACCAGGTGGCTCACATAGCACCTGTCTTCAGAGACAACCAGCAATATCATCATCAGCAACACAATAATCAGCAACCACATCAACAGTATCAACAACAGCATCGTCCTCAACAGCAGGCTTACCAGCCTCGCAACAGTAATCCAGCTAGTACGAGTTATGAAAGGAAGAAGATCACCTTCGATCCGATTCTGGTGTCATACGCAGAGCTGTATCCCTCTTTGATAGAGCGGAAATTGATTACTCCGAGAGACCCGCCAGCTATACCGGTCAACCCTCAGTGGTGGTATAAGCCTGATTTGCACTGTGTCTATCATTCGGGTGCTTCGGGCCACGATGTAGAGAACTACTTTCAGCTTAAGACTAAGGTTCAAGACCTTATGAGATACGGTAGTTTGAGCTTTGAGGACGCAGGTCCTAATGTTAAAAAGAACCCATTGCCCGGGCATGGGAAGTCAGTTAACATGGTCCAGGGTTGCCCTGGCAAATACAAGGTCAAATATGTTAGCCATATTCGACAATCATTGGTTGAATTGCATCGTCTACTGTGTGATTACAGTCATCTGGAGCACGACCATGACAAATGCCGTATCTGCTCTGTCAATCGATTGGGCTGTCGCCAAGTGCGAAAGAATCTACAAGAATTGCTGGACGAGGGAACCATTGAGATCCTTCAGAACAGGAATGTTGATGAAGATGAACCAGAGGTTAATGTGATTTCTCCGGTGTTCAGGATCCCTGAGCCTGTTGTCATTCGATATGATGGTAGCAAGCAGAAGGTTTCTCCTGCCCTGATTATCAAGCCTGCCGGCCCTGTGCCGTATTCGTCTGATAAAGCAATTCCATTCCGCTATAATCCTGTTGCTGTGGAAGATGGGAAAGAAGTGCACTTGCATTCTCCATCTATTGTGAATATCGCTGATGTGAGCGGGTTGACCCGTAGTGGTCGCGTGTTTTCTGCACCTCCGAAGCCTCAGGTTGTAGCTGACTGTGTTGAGCGTCCGGTTGGGAATGCGGTTAATTATCCGAACCCGACACCTGTTGCTAAACCCTCCTCTGTACAAAAGACTTCTACTTCTTCTGTTGGCCCTAGTGGCATTGTGAATGAAGACTGCGATGAGATGCTGAGGCTCATCAAGAAGAGTGAGTACAACGTTGTAAACCAGCTTCTACAAACGCCGTCCAAAATCTCCGTGTTATCTTTGCTTCTGAATTCAGAACCCCATAGGGAGGCTCTGGAGAAAGTTTTGGATTTGGCTTATGTTGATCACGATGTCACAATTGAACAGTTTGACAACATTGTTGCAAACATTACTGCTTGTAACACTTTGAGTTTCTGTGACGCTGATCTCCCTGAGGAGGGAAGAGACCACAACATGGCTTTACATATATCCATGAATTGCAAGGACGACGCCATGTCCAACGTGCTGGTGGACACTGGGTCATCTCTGAATGTATTGCCGAAGACCACTCTCTATAGATTGTCATATCAAGGGCCTCCCATGAGGCAGAGTGGAGTTGTTGTGAAAGCTTTTGATGGGTCACGTAAGACTGTGATTGGGGAAGTTGATCTCCCAATCAAGATTGGACCAAGTGATTTCCAAGTTACCTTTCAGGTTATGGATATCCACCCATCTTATAGTTGTCTCATTGGCAGACCATGGATTCACGAGGCTGGCGCCATGACATCTACCCTACACCAGAAGCTGAAATTCGTGAAGAACAAGAAACTGGTTGTGGTAGGGGGAGAAAAGGCTCTCCTGGTTAGCCACTTGTCTTCTTTCTCATACATTGATACTGAGGATGAAGTTGGAACTCCCTTCCAAGATTTATCTATAGCCGAGCCTGTTGAGAAGAAAACTCCTTCATTTGCTTCCTATCGTGATGCGAAACTGACCATTGAATATGGTGCAGTTGCTGGTCTAGGAAAAATGATCGAGCTTGAAGACAACAAGTCCCGGGCTGGCATTGGCTATTCTTCAGGGGTCTTCAACGACAAAGGGTTGTTCAAGAGTGGAGGTTTCATCCACGCCGATCAGGGAGAGGAAGTTGTTGCTATTCTGGAAGAAGATGCAGAGGATACTGACAATTTTGTCATCCCTGGTGGGATCTGCCGCAATTGGGTCGCTGTGGATGTTCCTACAGTCATTCATAGATCAGAGTAATGATTCACTTTGTTTAAAAACCCTTCTCCCATGCCAAAAGGAGAAGTGATGACATTGTTGGCAGCATTTATACAATGATATTTCATTCAATAAATTCATGTTAAATGTTTGTTTTTCCATTTGTTTTCACTTTTTGCTTTTTGCATGAAATTGGTGATCACAAAAAAACCCTAAAAACAAGAATAAAAACAATCTTTTCATCTGCATAATGATTGCCTTGTTTGTTTTCTAAAAAGCTTTTATATCAAAATCATTATGCAGGTTGATTCTAAAACCCATTGAACATAATGATCCAACGCCATCTCCCAATTTTGAATTCCCTGTATTCGAGGCAGAGGAAGATGATGTTGAAGGGATTCCTGACGAGATTTCCCGTCTACTTGAGCACGAAAAGAAGATCATTCAGCCGCATCTCGAGAACCTGGAAACAGTCAACTTGGGGTCTGAAGATTGTGTTCGTGAAGTCAAGATTGGGGCACTCCTTGAAGAGTCTATCAAGAAGGGGTTGATCAGTTTGCTACGAGAATATTCCGATATCTTTGCTTGGTCGTACGAAGACATGCCAGGTCTAGATACAAATATTGTGCAACATTTCCTGCCTTTGAAGCCTGAGTGCGTGCCGGTGAAGCAGAAGCTCAGAAGAACTCATCCAGATATGGCAGTGAAGATCAAAGAAGAAGTTCTGAAGCAAATTGATGCGGGGTTTCTGGTGACTTCTACGTATCCTCAATGGGTGGCCAATATCGTGCCCGTGCCTAAGAAAGACGGAAAAGTCCGTATGTGTGTTGATTATAGAGATTTGAATAAAGCTAGTCCAAAAGATGATTTCCCTCTACCACACATTGACATGTTGGTAGACAATACAGCTAAGTTCAAAGTCTTCTCGTTTATGGACGGATTTTCCGGATATAATCAGATAAAGATGGCACCCGAGGATATGGAGAAGACAACATTCATCACACCTTGGGGAACATTATGTTATCGAGTGATGCCCTTCGGTTTGAAGAACGCCGGAGCCACGTATCAACGTGCTATGACTACCTTGTTTCATGATATGATGCACAAGGAGATCGAGGTCTATGTCGATGATATGATTGCCAAGTCACGAACGGAAGTGGAACATGTTGAGCATTTGTTGAAGCTTTTTCAGCGTTTGAGGAAGTTCAAGCTTCGTCTGAATCTCAACAAATGTACATTTGGAGCCCGTTCTGGCAAGTTATTGGGCTTTATTGTCAGCAAAAGAGGTATTGAGGTTGATCCTGCAAAGGTCAAAGCAATACAAGAGATGCCTGCGCCCAAAACTGAAAAGCAAGTCCGAGGTTTTCTTGGCCGCTTAAACTATATTTCCAGATTTATATCCCACATGACTGCCACATGTGCGTCGACATTCAAGCTCCTCCAGAAAGATCAGTCTCATGATTGGACCGAAGATTGCCAGAAAGCTTTCGACAGTATCAAAGAGTATCTATCTGAACCTCCGATCTTGTCTCCGCCTGTAGAAGGAAGACCTTTGATCATGTATCTGACTGTTCTTGAAGACTCCATGGGTTGTGTCCTCGGTCAGCAAGACGAATCAGGGAAGAAAGAATCTGCTATCTACTACCGGAGTAAGAAGTTCACCGATTGTGAGTCTCGATACTCTATGCTTGAGAAGACGTGTTGTGCTTTGGCTTGGGCTGCTAAGCGTTTACGCCAGTACATGATAAATCATACAACTTGGTTGATGTCCAGAATGGATCCAATCAAGTATATTTTCGAGAAGCCTGCTTTAACCGGGAGGATTTCCCGTTGGCAGATGTTGTTGTCTGAGTATGATATCGAGTATCGAGCTCAGAAAGCTATCAAAGGTGGTATCTTGGCTGACCACTTGGCACATCAGCCGATTGAAGATCATCAGTCTGTTCAGTATGACTTCCCAGACGAGGAGATTCTATATTTGAAAATGAAAGATTGTGATGAACCTACACTTGATGAAGGTCCAGAACCTGGTTCCCGATGGACGATGGTGTTTGATGGTGCTGTAAATCAGTACGGAAATGGAATTGGGGCAGTAATCATTACTCCTCAGGGCACACATATTCCTTTTACAACAAGGCTAACTTTCAAATGCACGAATAATATGGCTGAGTACGAAGCCTTCATTATGGGACTAGAAGAATGCATTGACCTAAGGATCAAACACCTTGATGTGTATGGTGATTCGGCCCTGGTTGTCAATCAGATCAAGGGTGAGTGGGAAACGAATCAGCCCAGTCTCATTCCATACAGAAGTTGACTTTCATCATATTCCTCGAGATGATAATCGGATGGCAGATGCGCTTGCTACGCTCGCCTCGATGATTATGGTCAAATATTGGAATGAAGTTCCCAATATCACTGTGATGCGCTTGGACAGACCAGCTCACGTGTTTGCAGTCGAAGAAGTGAAAGATGATAAGCCTTGGTATTTTGATATCAAGAATTTCCTTCAAAGCCAAATTTACCCGCCTGGGGCATCTGTGAAAGATAGGAAAACTATGAGAAGGTTGTCAGGAAGTTTCTACCTCAGTGGTGAAGTGCTTTACAAGAGAAATTTTGACATGGTTCTGCTCAGATGCGTGGATAGACACGAAGCAAACCTGTTAATGACTGAGGTCCATGAGGGTTCATTTGGTACTCATTCCAATGGACATGCCATGGCTAAGAAGATGTTGAGAGCAGGCTACTATTGGCTGACAAAGGAGTCTGACTGCTGCAAATTGTCGCATCACGCGAAAAACCGGCGGGAAAAGAAAGAAACAACAGAGCCGCCACCGTGCGTTATTTATCCCAAAAGAGGGAAAGGAAACGCTCGAAGTAAACCTAGGAAAGAACATGGTCTCGCGACCAAAGAGAATGGGTTCGGGAGTCGGTTATGCGAAGGGAAGGTATTAGCACCCCTACGCATCCGTAGTACTCTACGGGATCCACGCACAAAAGGAAGGATAAATTGGTTGCTAAACACTGCTCATAAACACACACACACACTGGCTGAAAGAGACTAAAGAAACTGACTGAAACTGACTCGGCAGGATATCGCATCCTGGGCCTACTTAGTCTGTCAGGCATAGACATCAGAGTCGAAGTAGTTCGGACTGGGGAAACGACACATGCTCGCTAGGATATCGCATCCTATGCATACGTATCTTCTCGGACGAGAGAAGAATCAGAGCATTCGTAGCTCGGCTGACACGCACACAAACAAACACAGGCAAAGGCAAACGTGGAGCCCGACTGCCAATCACTGGACTTATGTCAGCATCCGAACCAAAACACACTCAAGAAGGCAAACATGGAGCCCAAATGCCAATCACTGGACTTACATTGACATCCGAACCTAAACACACGCACACTGGAACCCAAATGCCACTCGATGGACTTACATCAGCTTCCAAGCACACAACAAACACAACAGGTTGATAGGGAGTCGGGGACTCAGCCTATAACTGTCAAACACGCACAAACAAGACAGACAGCAAATGCTAAGGAGTCAGGGACTCGAGCCTAGCAAAGGTCAGACAACTCACACAAAAGAAAGAAAAGGCGCCCGGAGAGATCAGCTCAATCTCCTGCCTACATACTTCATCTGGTATGAAGATCAGGGCGATGTAGTTCCCCTACGCAGGGACAGAGGTTCTAGCCTAACCAGATAACAGAGGGAGACACAACTAGGGAGACTACGACTCGAGCCTAGCAAAGGTCAGACAACTCACACAAAAGAAAGAAAAGGCGCCCGGAGAGATCAGCTCAATCTCCTGCCTACATACTTCATCTGGTATGAAGATCAGGGCGATGTAGTTCCCCTACGCAGGGACAGAGGTTCTAGCCTAACCAGATAACAGAGGGAGACACAACTAGGGAGACTACGACTCGAGCCTAGATGTTATCATGCAAGATCATCCCTAAGTTAAGGTTTCTAGCTAAATGGCACAAGGGCCATCCTATCCTAAGCATGGCTCACACAGGAAGCAAGCCACACACACTTAACTTACACAGGAAGCAAGCCAAGCAAAACCTAACTTGCACAGGAAGCAAGTCTAAACTAATCCTAACTTGCACAGGAAGCAAGTCAAACAATCCTATCTTGCACAGGAAGCAAGTCAAACAATCCTACAAGCACAGATAGCACACGCTATACACAAACAAGTGGCTCAAACAAGGGTTAGGTTTTAGTCAAGGGGTCATATCAACCTCAACAAACAAACCTCTGGAATGGGGTGAATGTGCTCTTAACCTTGCCATTGAGGGGCTAAGGTGAAGCAGATGAAAGGTGAGTGAAGATAAGACTTCACAGCTCTTATCCCTGGCCTGGGAGAGCTCAAGACAAGAATGTGTGGGTTCAGAAAGTGGGAACCCTTCTACACATTAAAACTGACTCAACTGTACAGTTGTACAAGATCTTGGGTTTGTGTCTGCAATGCATCAACACAGTGGTGTGAGCAAGGCAGATGACACACTGAATAGTGGGGGATAGATTGCATATCCCTACCTTCCACCAATTGCCTCTTCACTTAGGAGGACTTTGACTCTATGCAGGGACAAAAGTAAACATCCACAAACATTGCCTCTTAAGGAGGACTTCAGACAGTTGCCTGGCCAAGTAACAGGCCAGGTCTTCCAGACTACATGGAGTAAAAGAGACATACCTCAATGCAAATTGCTTATACAAGCAAAGCAAAGCAAAAAGTTCACAAAGAGCTAAGCAACTAAAGCACTTGTTTTTGAAGAAATCCACGAAACAGTTGTTGTTTGTGTGTTTAATGGTGAAACAGATGTAGCAAGGCCCTCCAAATGATGGTTGATGAAGGTTGTTTGGCGTGCAATGGCTTGAGATAGCTTCAAACTTGGACTGCCATTGATGATGCCTCTTTAAAACAGTAGAGGAAAAGGAGCTTCCAGTTGGAGAGTGTTGCTAAAAACAGGTTCAAAATGATGAATAGATGTAGTATTAAGCAAGGCCAAGCTCAGTTCTTTGTGAGTTTTTTTTGACTGTTTTGGAAAATGCATAAAATGAAGTGTTTTTTTTTTTGAGTGACAGCATGAATGAATTCTGGTTTGATGGATGCAGCTAGTAGTTTCCAATGACAGAAAATGACCTCCCAAAATTCTGTTGGATAGTACAAGGCATGGTATGGAAGTATGGAGTGGAAATGTCCTTTTGTTCCAAAATTTAAGCAAGTTGGCATGGCCTCTTGTTTTGCTGGTTTTTTTGGCTGCAAAATCTATTCATAATGACAGAGAATGGCCTCTAAATTTTCTGTTTTTAAGAGTACAAATCATGGTATGGTGGATAGCATGGAGTAGCATGGTGGGTTTGTACTTTTCTTACAATTCAAGCGACCAAGCAATGGCCTCATGTACTGCATAAAATGAGCTTGCAAACACATTCTAAATGATATTCCTGAGCTGTTCCAATTGGCCAAATGTTAAAAAAATGTTTATATCAAAAAGTCAAACATTGGTCAAACTTGCATTTAAATGAGAAAAGTCAAAAAATGCCATTTTGATTGGTGAAGTTTTGGCTCATGAAATTTATATTTTTGGAAAGAGGGGATCAAATGTGACTTGTAGGAAAAAACCCCACCAAAATTGGCCAAACGGTTTGGGAGATATGCCCCTTTGAAGTTCAAGATTTTCTGAAATCGATTCGATCATAACTTGCCAACCACACATGGGAATTGAGAGTTCTAGGACTTTTTGGAAATGGGAGAACAAGATCTTCAACTTTCATGTTGGGCAAAAATTCATTTGAGGCTTGTATCAAGATGTAATTTTGAGGATCAAGACTTTCCATTTATGGCAGGTTTCAGTTACAGGCCCAGTTTCCATTTTGGGAAATTTTGATCTGGCTTCAAATTCTTCCATGATGGTGTTTGGCATGATGTATGATGACTATTTGGACATGAATGAACTCTTTCAAACCATTTCCATTCATCAAATCACTGATTAAATGGACAGTTGACCAACAGTTGACTTTTAGGGTTTCTGGCTGACTGTGCATTGACTGATGACTTCCAAACCCTAATTCCTTGAGACCTTGACTTCAAATGATGTCCCAAGTTGTATGGACTCTTGATTATTGATCATGGTGCCCAAATTCCACAAGAATGACCACCATCCACTGCTTTGACTGACTGTTGACTTTTTAGGGTTTCTGGCTGACTGTGTATGAACTGATGATCTCCAAGCCTTCAACCCTTGACCAAAATACTTCAAATAGACCTCCAAGCCATGTGAACTTGTTGGACAAACCCTAGGGCCTTGGCTCCTTGAGAATTGTGCTTGCTTGCTTGACTGACTGATCTCCTGACCAGTTTGACCTAATTTCCTGATTGGCTTGCACTTGAGGCAAAAGAGGCAATGCAATGCTATGCAATGGACCATGATATGCTATGACCTAATATGAAAATGTATGTACAATGATAGGTGCAAATTTGAGGTGCTACAGCTGCCCCTATTCAATCAGCTGGGAACCCGAATGGATGAGAGCAACGGCTGTCAGACTTTCAGGGTAAACAGGGATTGAATACCAAGAACCGTAGAATTTGCACAATACAGGGATCCACCAATGGAAACGTCCACTGGGACTTAATATTTATTGCTGGGTATATATTTTTTGGTTTTTGTTTTCAAGGGGTACGATCACATCCAGACATCGCAACGACGATGAATGGGAAAAGAAATCACAACTAGATGCCAACGGACAACTAGGAAAAACTCGACGTTTATCAAGACCAACGGAGAGGTAACCAGACATTAATGAATGACTGGGAGGGATACAACCATACGTCAACGGACGAAATGGGAAAAACTCAACGTTTACCAAGACCAACGGAGAGGTAACCAGACATTAATGAATGACTGGGAGGGATACAACCATACGTCAACGGACGAAATGGGAAAAAACTCAACGTTTACCAAGACCAACGGAGAGGTAACCAGACATTAATGAATGACTGGGAGGGATACAACCATACGTCAATGGACGAAATGGGAAAAACTCAACGTTTACCAAGACCAACGGTGAGGTAACCAGACATTATTGAATGACTGGAAGAGATACAACCATACGTCAATGGACGAAATGGGAAAAACTCAACGTTTACCAAGACCAACGGAGAGGTAAATCCACGTGGGGACAGGTACAACTAGACATCATCGGATGACTAGGAAAAACTCGACGTTTATCGACACCAACGGAGAGGAGGAAACCCTACTGGGGAGAGTGAACACAACCAAATCATCAACGGATGATTGGGAAAAACTCGACGTTTACCAAAACCAACGGAGAGGTAAATCCACGTGGGGACAGGTACAACTAGACGTCATAGGACGAATAGGAAAAACTCGACGTTTATCGACACCAACGGAGAGGAGGAATACTTCTTCGGTCTGAATACCGGAAAATTGGCCTTGTGCCATGAGTACATCGACCTGATCGTCGGAAACTCCTTCGGTCTGAATACCGGAAAATTGGCCTTGTGCCATGAGTACATCGACCTGATCGTCGGAAACTCCTTCGGTCTGAATACCGGAAAATTGGCCTTGTGCCATGAGTACATCGACCTGATCGTCGGAAACTCCTTCGGTCTGAATACCGGAAAATTGGCCTTGTGCCATGAGTACATCGACCTGATCGTCGGAAACTCCTTCGGTCTGAATACCGGAAAATTGGCCTTGTGCCATGAGTACATCGACCTGATCGTCGGAAACTCCTTCGGTCTGAATACCGGAAAATTGGCCTTGTGCCATGAGTACATCGACCTGATCGTCGGAAACTCCTTCGGTCTGAATACCGGGAAATTGGCCTTGTGCCATGAGTACATCGACCTGATCGTCGGAAACTCCTTCGGTCTGAATACCGGGAAATCATAAGTACATATTATCTATAGCCGTCAAAACGTAGATAATACACTCGCATGGAAGATTATCCATAACCGGGTTGTAGGTTGTTAAATGAATAATCGACCGAAAAGAAAGGCATCTGGGTACCAGACTAGGTATGCAAAAGATGACCAATCAACAGGGGATAAAGCTGCTAACTCGGAGCAAGTATCCAAAAGGAAGGGGAAGACCCAATGGGGACAATACTGCTTGATCAAGGCAAGTATCCAGAGGGGAAAGAATATCAATATCACAAACCGGATACTGATAACTGCAAAGAGGGGATTACATCTACCGGTTTGTAGGCAGAAAACCACAGAAAGGTAACCAGTCATCGATAGGATGAGCACAAACGGTCAACTTCAATCAAGGGGGTGAAAGTGGGATTTTACAACTACCAGCTTGTAAGTAGAAAACCACAAGGATAGGACTTACAACTACCGGTTTGTAGGTAGAGGCCAAAAGTTCCGCTGAGGATGAGATGAATGAGTGCCGGTTATTGAGCAACCATTCATTTATGCCCCAGGGAAGCACGGGAGACAGCCAACAAGAAGCCAATTTAGGATTGATCCAAAAAGGCAGACTGAATCAAGACTCATCCTAATGAGGAAAGAACTCAATAGGGAAAACCCATCCCATTAGGGAGGGAACGAAAGCAACCGTCATCCACGAGGATGTATCTCAGTGGGGAAATGGCAGGAAAAGATTGACACTTTCTGCTTAAGGGGTAGACTCTACATGGAGAGATCAGACACACCCATATCTGCTTAAGGAAAAAGACCCAAGCTGGCAAGACGCTAACAATTGGGAGTAACACTGATGGGGATACCCACTCGACCGAGGAATCACTTGTTCGGAAAACACCAACCTCTCGACCATGCTGATGAACCCAATTCTGAAGCCGATCCAATGGCGCGATGCTAAACTCTTTCCAACAACCCAATCTCGGCTGGTCACCACGGCCTAGGGCTAATGGATATGCTTGCTATGTTGATGCATGAGTTTTTTCTTGTTTTACACAATGCCCCATGATCATGGAAATGCTATGCACTAATGATGCAATATGCTATGCTTATCTAAATGATGAATGCATAAACACACGTCTCCTTCAGAGACAACACCGGGGAACTCCAGGAACTGTGCTGGGGATCCTATAACCATGTCAACCTCCATCTTGCTGGGGAAAGACAAACTTTTGCTGGGGAAGAACCATCAACACAACCTCTGCTGGGAAGACAACTTCAGACTTGGAAAACAAACACAACTCCGCTGGGGATACAGATATCAGTCTACCACAGAAACCCGTCCAATCCACTGGTAGGATGAACTCTGCTGGAGAAATAAATACTACTCCACTAGGGACGACCCAACCAATCCATATGTAGGAGAATCACTGCTGGAGATGTATTTCATGAGACCCGCTCCACTCGGGGAACTTGCTGAGGAAAAACGACACCATTCTGCTGAGGAGAACGATCCTAGTGGAGAGAACAACAATAGTGGCGAGAGTAACAACTCTGTCGAGGATGATAGCACGTCATATCATACTGGAGATGAATTCCCACACACCTTGCTTGGGATAAGCACTCACGGCCACACTGGAGATGATAGCGTCACAAAACCAATTGTTGGGGAACACACCAACGGTCTACAGATAAACTCCACTAGGGGATTCCCGGGGAAAATAGCTGCCAGGCGCTCAGCGGGGATTCTCAACTGGGGAAATCTGTAAGCACAGGCCTGCTGGGGAGAAGCAATCCTTAGATCTGTTGGGGAAAGAAAGTACTGTCTACAGGCATCTCTGCAGGGGAAATAACTCTGATAGCTTCAATACTGACTTGGGCTGGGGACGTGATAACCTTCAGGCTTGCTGAGGAGACAACGATCTCGAATCTGCCAGGGAGATCACACTCTCAATCCTCTGGGGAGATACAGCTTGTTGGACGGGGATGTCGGTCGACTCGTCGAACACTAGTATCCATCATTCACCCATAGTGTTGACTTTCCACTTTTAAGAACTCCCAGACTCTTCTGGACTTTTCTGCTCCATCATCTTGTATTCCAAATCACGTCCGTACTCCACGGGGATCGAACTCCTGGTATTCATACAAACTTTTCAATCATCAGACTTTGAAGAGTCTTCTTGATTAACTTTCCAGGATCGTCGTCGTAATCCTTCACCATCTTTTCACGGTTCATCTATCCATTGCCCCTGGTTGGACTCTGAGGGGATCTCTTTGTCAAAAGGGTTCATGTTACAACTGGCAAGTGAATGAAGATGTCTAACATCACCTGCACAAGAGATCGTCAGATAAAAACGTGCCCCAGGTATGCCCCAGGTGTTCTGATATTTCAACACTTAGGTCACTCAGACTTCCAAGTAAGATTTCCAGATTTCAATCTCACAAGCATGCATCAGAAGGGACCTCTATGTTTCAAAAGGCAAATATTCTTATCAAAATGAATAGATGTTTTCGTAACCAAAACAGTAATGACACAAAAAACAAAATTTATTTGACCGAACACACGCTTTATTTGACTGGAATAAAAGATGGCTCACAATTTGGGCAACACACAGGAAGCAAACCCTGGAAAGAGGTGATTGCACATAAAAGAAAAATCTATCCTAGCGGCAACGTGAAAATGCGATCTCATCGGGTTCCAACTCGGTTACACCTCATATGTCCTCAGGACTTTCCGCACCTTCTGTCTTCTGAACCAGACGCTTCCGATCGGTCTCTGTCGGAGATTATCCAAGTCATCATGAGCACAAATGATCACGCTGGACGCAGTTGTTCGTTTCAATCCCTCTTTTGCCTGGACCGCCCTTTCGGGTTTCAGTCCACCGGGATACCCTTTCTTGCCCAAGTCGCCCTTGCGGGTTTTCAACTTGCCGGGTGTACAGTTCTTTTCTTTTATTTTTATCCCTAATTTTTGCCCGAACCTTTTCTTTCTGTTTTTTGGTTCGCCGGGATGCCCTTTTTTGCCTGGACTCTTTTATTCTTTTTGTCCAGCGGGTTTCTTTCACGAAGTATTTTCTAACTGCGTCCGCATTCACAAGGGATGGAAAATCGTCATCATCCGTGGTCGTCAGTAACAAGGTTTTATCAGAGGAAACCGTCTTGACCACGAATGGACATTCATAACTGTTTGTCCATTTGCCCCACAATCGTCTTGAGAAGGAAGGATCCTTTTCAACCAATTCTTCCGCGTGGCACGCGCGAGGTCACACTTCTTGGTTAACAACATGCTTCGTTCACTGGGTACAACCACCCCATGCCAGGTAACTGTCAACGCTTTTTCCTCAATTGGACTTGACATGTCATTCCGAGTCCTTATCCATTCAGTCTTCTCTGATTTCTCATATATCTGTGAGGAAGTCACTGCCCCAAGTAGATGCACATCCCAAGATTCAATATCCAGGATACAGACTTTATGTTCAGCCACCATTGTTGGTGCAACCAACTGGGATTCGGGGAGCACTACCTCATTCACTTTACTTCCCCATCAGACATCGAAATCCGTTCGGATTCGGGGTCAGACCCCTCCTCCGGGATCAGTCACTCTTCAATATTTCGATTTGAGTACCTCGAGATGTCCTCATCAGGGACCTCAAACTTCCTTGGTTGATAACCTTTCCATGGGTTGCTACTAGCTTCTTAAACACATATCTGATCAGATCCGTTTTGGACATCCACAAAGTGGTATGAATCAGCATACACTGTCTCAGTCGGCGAGCAGCCTATGCCAAAGTACATTAAGTCTTTTCGAACAGTGAGTGTATTGTTTCACCGTCGATAAACTTTTTGCTTAGGTAAATTGCATACTCTTTTCGACAAGACTAGTCATGCTGACTCAATACGCGCCTCGTAGACCCCTCGAGGGTTATCAAGTACCGGATTTAACAATTATTTCTTTCACTGAGGTATCGGAATCAGAGGTTCCTACAACTTACCTCCCTTCTCTTTTTTTTTTTTTTTTTTTTTTTAGCAGGATCGACCTCGATTCCCCTGATTCGCTCACAACAAGCCTCGGTAGCTTGATGGACAACACTCCATAAGTGCACTGATTCAGACTCAAAAGTATGAGTTATCTCAAACCGGTCAAACAACTTGCCCCAAGTCTACCGGATGCCCCTGTTCTGCTTGGGACTTTGCCATCATGTCATCAACATGGCATTTGCTTTCACGATGAATCATCTCATGAAACAAAGTCACCGTAGACCTCTGATACGTGGCACCGGCCTCACGTGACGGAACGACATCAACTTAGAACAAGAAGGTGCCCCTTGTGTGATGGACCTGATTTACTTCATATTATCTGGAAACAATTCAATCTGGTCTTGGCCAAGAAGCCATCCATGAAGATAAACACTGAGACCTGAGCCATATAATTAACCAATACCTCATTGTGATGTACCGGGAATGCATCTTTCTGATTAGCTCTGCTCGCATCTTGATAGTCTATTCACATCTTCTCTCTTTCTCATCACCTTCTCCTCTTGTTTCAATGACCTGGCTAATTCCAGCAAATCACAATCTTCTTCGCCTTTTTCTCTGGCATGATAGGTTGAATTGTCGAAGTCATACAGAGGTGTAACCAAATCGTTATCGGTGAGATCAGGAGAGTAATCACTTTGGAACGAGACAAAATCAAAAGGAAAGAGAATGAAAAAACGTTGCCATTTTTATTTGTTTTTTTACTTTTTTAAATTGCAAAATCAAATGAAAAACAGGGAACACCGCTTTTAACTACAAAAACATCCATTCATTACTGATGCAAAATGTTGCATAATGAAACACATGAGATGGCCCTTACAATGGACCATTACGTTTCGGGCAAAACGTATGGCTTTCATGCAAACAAAAATTGAAAAACAGAAATACTACTCTTCAGAATGAGTGACAGTGATGCTTTTGGAGGCCTTCCAGTTGCCTGGTACGCACGACTGTATCCACGCCTCAAGCTCGCGGTTGCTGTCGACATCTTCACCCATTGAACGGGCATGACCAGGATCCAACATTCCTGCACTGACGAAGGCGTACAGTGGACGACATCCTCTGTCTGGTCTAGACGACTCTAAATCCGGATGATAACCGACTCCAAACATGTCTGCTTTTGCCACGATGTCAATGATCCTTCCCCAGCCTTGGGTCTCTTTGTTCTTCACCACTTCCAGAGCCTGTTTATAAGAAGAAATGGACAACTTCTTTTCCTTCTCAGCAGCAAGGGTATTCTCTACCTGGATGGTTTCAACTGCCAGACTGGGTGCTTTGCATCTTACATTATCCACTTCTACCTTCTTCATCTTCTGGGTCGGGTCCTTCATCAATACACACCCTTCTGTGATGACAGTCGCACAAGCATTATCAACAGCAGGGAAGGCTCCATCCCGTAGCAGAAGTTTTGGAACCACAGCCATTGGAACCTTTAGCTGATCCTCCTCAGTCATCTCCAATCCTTTCTTGGTCTTCTTCACCACCTTGACTTTTACAAGACCCCTTCTGGGCGCAGGGTTGACATCCCCCTTCATAATCTGGGCCAAGTTAATGGTCTCGGAGTCCACCATGTCCTGGACGACATGCTTAAAAGCTCTACAGCCCTCAATGTTGTGTCCGGGTGCCCCAGAGTGAAACTCGCACTTGGTCTTCTCATCATAGTTCGGTGGCCTCTTCTGCTGTTCTGCGGGAATCAATATCCTTGGCCGTACTAAAGCAAGATCCATCAACCTTTGGAACAGAAGGGCGTAAGTCACGGGTGGTTCCTCAAACTGACGATCCTCTTTCTTCTTCTTCACCTGGCTTTCAGCTCTCGGTGTCTTCTGTTGAGGTGTCTGTTGTTGCTGTTGAGCAGGTGGATTACTGACAGGAGTGGTTATAGTGGCAGCATAAGGATGATAACGATCTTTGCTACGTTCTTTCTTTGCGGGCACACCAACTGGCTCAACCTTCTTCTTGAATGGACCACTGTCGGAGGGTTTCTCTGCTACAGTACCAGAAGGTTTGTTCACTTCGGAGGACGGAGCCTTCCCCTGAACCTTCTCCACTATCAGCCATTTCTCGATCCTTTCCAATCTTTCAGACATGGCCTTCTGTCCCAAGGCAAGCCCTTGCACAACACTGAACAAGTCCCTCATCATCCCTTTCATCTCAAGGATATCGGTGTTGGGAAGATCCATCAGCTTGGATTTGTTGACCCCCAGCAAGTTATCTGAACAGACAAGCTATGCGCACCAGTTGAATATTGAGACCTACAAAACAGCAAATGGGTTAGTATGACTCACACATGCAATGTCCGTATGTACCAGGAATATTCAGTCCTCTTTTTTTTCTGGTTTCATTGAGACAGATAAAATTTCATCAACAACATTTTGACATCTGGATGTCTCTCAACCGGGGTTTTTAATTTTAAAAAATAATGGACCCTGAGTACGGACAGACATGAGTTGAATGCAGATGAATGCGAGATGATATGATGCAAATGCATGAATGCAGGCCTTGTGTCGCCAAGTCAACTGTAGACCCTCTGCTTTTCTGAACCAGTCATATCTGTGGGATCAAGTCACCGTAAATCCAACTTGGGGGGTTCCGAAATAAACGGAACCGGAGATTATATCACTTATCTTTGCAGGAACAACCACTAAACGGGTGACAAACGGATCCTCTGAACAAGTACTCTCAACTCAGCCCGGGGATCCGAAATAAACGGAACCCGCTGATAAACCATGGACAGAACTCTGGCGTCCAAGAAATAAATGCCCATAATCCATAGTCACCATCAGTACCAAGAGTCACCAACAAGTCACCAACAATCAGCAACTGTACCTGTAATGATCAAACCCTCCCCACTCACGGGTGTTATCTAGGCCAGGGTAAAGTCGAGAGAAACGCAGCATAAATAACCTTTCGCAGAATATCATCCTGTGCACATCCGATGTATGCACCGATAATATCCCACCAGGGTCTGAACTGCTCGTGATATCAATGTTCCGCTAAGTGGCGCCATACCACCCGCTTCCCATGAATCACTCTATTCCTAGGTTTCCTAGATTTCACTCATAGCCTGGGTATTGGGCCTTTTACCTCGAGTAACTCCCACCCCCAAACAGAGAAACACAGACAACACAGCAGATGAATATGAATGAAATGCAAACATTAATGCAAATAATAAATGCAAGCAATAAATGCACATATATACAATGAATGCAATAAAATAAAATAAAAACAGCACAAAGCAACCAAAACCCTAACCTAGAGAGCGCTAGGAGAGACTCGCTCAGGGAAGATGGACCAGCATAGGTCAACTTCTCTATCTCCCCAGCAGAGTCGCCAGCTGTCGCATCACGCGAAAAACCGGCGGGAAAAGAAAGAAACAACAGAGCCGCCACCGTGCGTTATTTATCCCAAAAGAGGGAAAGGAAACGCTCGAAGTAAACCTAGGAAAGAACATGGTCTCGCGACCAAAGAGAATGGGTTCGGGAGTCGGTTATGCGAAGGGAAGGTATTAGCACCCCTACGCATCCGTAGTACTCTACGGGATCCACGCACAAAAGGAAGGATAAATTGGTTGCTAAACACTGCTCATAAACACACACACACACTGGCTGAAAGAGACTAAAGAAACTGACTGAAACTGACTCGGCAGGATATCGCATCCTGGGCCTACTTAGTCTGTCAGGCATAGACATCAGAGTCGAAGTAGTTCGGACTGGGGAAACGACACATGCTCGCTAGGATATCGCATCCTATGCATACGTATCTTCTCGGACGAGAGAAGAATCAGAGCATTCGTAGCTCGGCTGACACGCACACAAACAAACACAGGCAAAGGCAAACGTGGAGCCCGACTGCCAATCACTGGACTTATGTCAGCATCCGAACCAAAACACACTCAAGAAGGCAAACATGGAGCCCAAATGCCAATCACTGGACTTACATTGACATCCGAACCTAAACACACGCACACTGGAACCCAAATGCCACTCGATGGACTTACATCAGCTTCCAAGCACACAACAAACACAACAGGTTGATAGGGAGTCGGGGACTCAGCCTATAACTGTCAAACACGCACAAACAAGACAGACAGCAAATGCTAAGGAGTCAGGGACTCGAGCCTAGCAAAGGTCAGACAACTCACACAAAAGAAAGAAAAGGCGCCCGGAGAGATCAGCTCAATCTCCTGCCTACATACTTCATCTGGTATGAAGATCAGGGCGATGTAGTTCCCCTACGCAGGGACAGAGGTTCTAGCCTAACCAGATAACAGAGGGAGACACAACTAGGGAGACTACGACTCGAGCCTAGCAAAGGTCAGACAACTCACACAAAAGAAAGAAAAGGCGCCCGGAGAGATCAGCTCAATCTCCTGCCTACATACTTCATCTGGTATGAAGATCAGGGCGATGTAGTTCCCCTACGCAGGGACAGAGGTTCTAGCCTAACCAGATAACAGAGGGAGACACAACTAGGGAGACTACGACTCGAGCCTAGATGTTATCATGCAAGATCATCCCTAAGTTAAGGTTTCTAGCTAAATGGCACAAGGGCCATCCTATCCTAAGCATGGCTCACACAGGAAGCAAGCCACACACACTTAACTTACACAGGAAGCAAGCCAAGCAAAACCTAACTTGCACAGGAAGCAAGTCTAAACTAATCCTAACTTGCACAGGAAGCAAGTCAAACAATCCTATCTTGCACAGGAAGCAAGTCAAACAATCCTACAAGCACAGATAGCACACGCTATACACAAACAAGTGGCTCAAACAAGGGTTAGGTTTTAGTCAAGGGGTCATATCAACCTCAACAAACAAACCTCTGGAATGGGGTGAATGTGCTCTTAACCTTGCCATTGAGGGGCTAAGGTGAAGCAGATGAAAGGTGAGTGAAGATAAGACTTCACAGCTCTTATCCCTGGCCTGGGAGAGCTCAAGACAAGAATGTGTGGGTTCAGAAAGTGGGAACCCTTCTACACATTAAAACTGACTCAACTGTACAGTTGTACAAGATCTTGGGTTTGTGTCTGCAATGCATCAACACAGTGGTGTGAGCAAGGCAGATGACACACTGAATAGTGGGGGATAGATTGCATATCCCTACCTTCCACCAATTGCCTCTTCACTTAGGAGGACTTTGACTCTATGCAGGGACAAAAGTAAACATCCACAAACATTGCCTCTTAAGGAGGACTTCAGACAGTTGCCTGGCCAAGTAACAGGCCAGGTCTTCCAGACTACATGGAGTAAAAGAGACATACCTCAATGCAAATTGCTTATACAAGCAAAGCAAAGCAAAAAGTTCACAAAGAGCTAAGCAACTAAAGCACTTGTTTTTGAAGAAATCCACGAAACAGTTGTTGTTTGTGTGTTTAATGGTGAAACAGATGTAGCAAGGCCCTCCAAATGATGGTTGATGAAGGTTGTTTGGCGTGCAATGGCTTGAGATAGCTTCAAACTTGGACTGCCATTGATGATGCCTCTTTAAAACAGTAGAGGAAAAGGAGCTTCCAGTTGGAGAGTGTTGCTAAAAACAGGTTCAAAATGATGAATAGATGTAGTATTAAGCAAGGCCAAGCTCAGTTCTTTGTGAGTTTTTTTTGACTGTTTTGGAAAATGCATAAAATGAAGTGTTTTTTTTTTTGAGTGACAGCATGAATGAATTCTGGTTTGATGGATGCAGCTAGTAGTTTCCAATGACAGAAAATGACCTCCCAAAATTCTGTTGGATAGTACAAGGCATGGTATGGAAGTATGGAGTGGAAATGTCCTTTTGTTCCAAAATTTAAGCAAGTTGGCATGGCCTCTTGTTTTGCTGGTTTTTTTGGCTGCAAAATCTATTCATAATGACAGAGAATGGCCTCTAAATTTTCTGTTTTTAAGAGTACAAATCATGGTATGGTGGATAGCATGGAGTAGCATGGTGGGTTTGTACTTTTCTTACAATTCAAGCGACCAAGCAATGGCCTCATGTACTGCATAAAATGAGCTTGCAAACACATTCTAAATGATATTCCTGAGCTGTTCCAATTGGCCAAATGTTAAAAAAATGTTTATATCAAAAAGTCAAACATTGGTCAAACTTGCATTTAAATGAGAAAAGTCAAAAAATGCCATTTTGATTGGTGAAGTTTTGGCTCATGAAATTTATATTTTTGGAAAGAGGGGATCAAATGTGACTTGTAGGAAAAAACCCCACCAAAATTGGCCAAACGGTTTGGGAGATATGCCCCTTTGAAGTTCAAGATTTTCTGAAATCGATTCGATCATAACTTGCCAACCACACATGGGAATTGAGAGTTCTAGGACTTTTTGGAAATGGGAGAACAAGATCTTCAACTTTCATGTTGGGCAAAAATTCATTTGAGGCTTGTATCAAGATGTAATTTTGAGGATCAAGACTTTCCATTTATGGCAGGTTTCAGTTACAGGCCCAGTTTCCATTTTGGGAAATTTTGATCTGGCTTCAAATTCTTCCATGATGGTGTTTGGCATGATGTATGATGACTATTTGGACATGAATGAACTCTTTCAAACCATTTCCATTCATCAAATCACTGATTAAATGGACAGTTGACCAACAGTTGACTTTTAGGGTTTCTGGCTGACTGTGCATTGACTGATGACTTCCAAACCCTAATTCCTTGAGACCTTGACTTCAAATGATGTCCCAAGTTGTATGGACTCTTGATTATTGATCATGGTGCCCAAATTCCACAAGAATGACCACCATCCACTGCTTTGACTGACTGTTGACTTTTTAGGGTTTCTGGCTGACTGTGTATGAACTGATGATCTCCAAGCCTTCAACCCTTGACCAAAATACTTCAAATAGACCTCCAAGCCATGTGAACTTGTTGGACAAACCCTAGGGCCTTGGCTCCTTGAGAATTGTGCTTGCTTGCTTGACTGACTGATCTCCTGACCAGTTTGACCTAATTTCCTGATTGGCTTGCACTTGAGGCAAAAGAGGCAATGCAATGCTATGCAATGGACCATGATATGCTATGACCTAATATGAAAATGTATGTACAATGATAGGTGCAAATTTGAGGTGCTACACAAATACGTGAAGAAATGCCACAAGTGTCAGATTTACGCGGACAAGATTCATATTCCTCCGACACTTCTGAATGTGATTTCATCACCATGGCCTTTCTCTATGTGGGGAATTGACATGATTGGCATGATTGAACCAAAAGCGTCCAACGGGCACAAGTTTATTCTTGTAGCAATTGACTACTTCACCAAATGGGTTGAAGCGGCGTCGTATGCTAATGTGACCATGCAGGTGGTCGTGAAGTTTGTCAAGAATTAGCTGATATGCCGTTATGGTGTGCCTGATAAGATCATTACTAATAATGGATCTAACTTGAACAACAAAATGATAGAAGAGCTGTGCAGTGAGTTCAAGATTGCACACCATAATTCCTCTCCTTACAGACCCAAGATAAATGGGGCTGTGGAAGCTGCTAACAAGAATATCAAGAAGATCATCCAGAAGATGACAGTCACGTACAAAGATTGGCACGAGATGCTGCCATTTGCTTTGCATGGATATCGTACATCTGTCCGCACTTCAACAGGGGCAACCCCTTTCTCTCTTGTCTATGGCATGAAAGTTGTTCTCCCAGTAGAGGTGGAGATCCCATCAATGCGAGTCTTGATGGAGGCCAAGTTGACTGATGCTGAATGGATCCAGAGTCGTTATGACCAACTGAATCTAATTGAAGAGAAGCGATTGACTGCCATGTGTCATGGTCAGTTATATCAGCAGAGAATGAAGAAAGCATTCGATAAGAAGGTCAAGCCTCGTGTGTTCCGAGAAGGTGACCTTGTGCTCAAGAAAGTCTTGTCTTTCGCGCCCGATTCTAGGGGCAAGTGGACTCCAAACTACGAAGGTCCATATGTTGTCAAGCGAGCCTTTTCAGGCGGAGCTTTAATGCTTACAACAATGGATGGGGAGGATTTCACTCGTCCTGTGAATTCAGATGCAGTCAAGAAATACTTTGCCTAAAAAAACAAAAAAAAACAGAATAGCTCGCTAAGTTGAAAACCCGAAAGGGCGGCTTAGGCAAAAAAGAGCGTCTCGGTGGATTGAAAACCCGAAAGGGCGGTCCAGGCAAAAGTTAGAGACAAAAAAAAAGTATTTGCATCCCGCTAGATTGAGTACCTCACCCTGGGGGAATCTAGGCAAAAATTAGGGATTTGGCAAGTAATTGCATCCTGACAAGACTATGTTCTACATCTGTCATCCGCTAGAGATTCTCGATTCGTCGTCAACTAAAGCTTCGAATACATCGAATTCGGAATTGGTGGAGAAATGGTCATTATGTTCAATGTAGCCCTTTCTAATATATATCACCAATTTCAAACTTGTACAGATCTATGGAGTCTTGCCATTCGCAGACTACCATTCCATCAAATAAATTTGAGCTTTTAGCCAATTATTTGCACTCTTATTTGTTTCTACTCAACAAATGTTTTGCATGTTTTAATTGATAACATATCATTGTTTTCAAAATAAACAAATCTTTCACAAATTGTTCTTAAACAAAGTGAACATTCACGATGATCGAAGATACTTAGGAGATCCGCAGTGCTCTCCCAAGGGCGGCATGATTTCCACAAGGTAAGACATTTGTTCATATCTCGAGGACTGTATCTTTTTCCTGTAGAACCTTTTATGGTTTCTCCTCAGCGAGGTTGCTCAGTGCAGTGTTGGTTGAAGTTGTTCAGCTTCATTTCCTCGGCGGTACATCATTCTTCCTTCAAGCCTCTATCAGCCCTATTGTGGTTTTCATCCCCAGTAGAGTGTTGTTCTAGCCCTATTGTGGTTTTCATCCCCAGTAGAGTGTTGTTCTAGCCCTATTGTGGTTTTCATCCTCAGTAGAGTGATGTTTGAACATTTTTGTGGGTTAGTCCCGAGCAGAGTGTTTGTTGAAGACTTCAACTTTCCTCTCCAGCATTATTCCCTCCCCAGCATGGGTGCTTTTCTTTGGAAGATTCAGTATTTAGTGGGTTGACATCCCAGTACTTCGTCATTTCCTCGGATAGATCCCTAGCGGAGTTGCTGGCATGATGAACTTCATCTATGCTATCTATCCCCATCAGAGATCTGGTTGCTTCCTGACATCTCTGATCCCTAGCGTGAGTTGTTGTTGTGGCGTTTCTGCCTGTGCATTGAACTCTTTTCTCCGGTTGTGACTGACGATCCCTCCGGAAACCTCTTGAGGCCTTCCTCTCCTGCAGAGATTTGGTGATTTCCTGATACTTCTGATCCCCAGTAGAGTTTCTTGTGTGGCAGGATCTACTTGTGTGATCTTATCTCCTTCAGATGGGTCTTCCCCAGTGAAGTTGCTTGGAGTTGCTTTCTTGGCAGTTCTTGCCTGTGCAGCGAGCTCTCTTTCCCAGTTAAGATTGATGATCCATCCTTGCAGATAATTTGGTTGTCTTTGATCCCGGCAGATTGGATGTTCTCCGGTGATCCTGGCTTTCTCTTTCGAGATGTAGTACCGGGCGTTTGATTCCTGGACCTGTTTGTGTTAGATATGTCTGTTTTGTCAGCATTCATCAAACATAAATCATGCATATACGCATAATTATATCATTCAGATATTCATGTTGCATCTTTTGCCATATATCTTTTGATTGTTGTCTCCTGCTAATTGGTGATATAGATCTCCCCAGTAGATCTCCCCAAGCAGATGTCGGGTGTCTAATCTCTCAATATAGAGTCAGCCCCTTAAGCAGAAAGTGTTTGTCTTTCCTTCTGCATTTCCCCACTGAGTTATATCCTCGTAGATGACAGTTGTTTCCGTTCCCTCCCAACACACATAATGGGATGGGTTTTCCCTTTTGAGTTATATCCTCATAAGGACGAGTCTTGATTCCGTTTGCCTTTTAGTTTGATCCTAAATTGGCCTTTTGTGACTGTCTCTTGTGCTTCCCTATGGTATAAATGAATAGTTGCTTACTAACCGGCGCTCATTCATCTTATCCTCAGTGGAACTCGTGGCTTTCTGCCTACAAACAGGCAGTCGTAAGTCCTATCTGTTTGGTTTACTACCTACTAACCGGTAGTTATAAATCCTACTTTTCTCCCCTAGCAGAGGTAACCTTTGTTCCTCAGCAGAATCTTTGGTCTTCTACCCATCATCTCGGTAGTTGTAAACCCTATTTTTTCTCTCCTTGCAGAGTTGACCTTGTTGTTCATCCCAACCGATGACAGTTATTTTTCCGTGGTTTTCTGCCTACTAACCGGTAGATGTAATCCCCTCTTTGCGGTTATCATTACCCGGTTGTCGGTATTGATATTCCTTCCCCTTTTGGATATTTTCTTTGATTAAGCAATTTTATCCCCAGCGGGTCTTCCCCTTCCTTGTGGATAACTTCTCCGAGTAAGCAATTTTATCCTCAGCGGGTCCTCTTTTCCAGCTTTCTTCAGGATGATGAGTGTTTTGGAACACAAACCAAATCACGATTTCGGATTTTATCCTTTAACAACCTACAACCCGGTTATGGATAATCTTCCATGCGAGTATATTATCTACGTTTTGACGGCTATAGATAATATATCTCATGCACTCTTTGGTTGAATCCTTTGTTTGTTTCCCCAACTGAGTAAGATTCGCATTCTTTACAGAATCGAACGTCCATCCTATAAACAAGTCTGCTTTTCCAGCTTTCTTCAGGATGATGAGTGTTTTGGAACACACACTAATTCACGCCTTGGTCGGTCACCTGTTATATGCCTACAACCCGGTATCCCTGGTGTTCCTTCCTGTCTGCTCCCTATTTGCGACCTTGGTCCCCTGCGGAGTCAGATTTTCCTGAGTTGAAATATACCTTTTTCAGGTTTTCCTCAGATGATTTGGTCGATTGATATCTCTCACCCGTACACAGGTCTTAGATATTCAGTCTTCCCGAGCTTGTTACTCACTAACCGGTAACATCTCATCCTTTTGCTTCCCCTGGAGAGTCTTTGTTAGATTTCCTCAGCGGAGTTGTTGTTATGATTCGCTTTTTGCTGTATTGGCATAACTCTCCAATACATGCATTTTCCCGGCAGAGTTGTCTTGTCAGCTCTTTCCCCAGTCTGAGTCCGGATTTTCATCCGAAGTATCCTTTGTGGATAGTCTTGCTGTGTGGGCGTATTTCCCAGCACATGCATCTTTGAGTCAGCTTGAGTCTTTCCATTGGATGTGTTTCCCGTTGGAACTCTTTTTCCCCAGTGTCAGTCCTTTACTCCCCAGTAAAGTCTCCAGTTTCAAGTCATGTCCTGCTCACGCAGTCTTTTCTTTTTCTTATCCCCATAAGAGTCTCGTCAGAGTCTCTGTTCCATTAGGAAGTGCATCATTCCTGTGGATTTGTCTTTTCTCCTGATTTTCTTTTCTCCTTTGTGGACTCATATTCCCCACAGAGTTTGTTTGATTTGCATTCATACATTTGCATCATGAGGTCTCTTAGGGACCAAAATTTGTCTCATTGTTGTTATTTAAGCCCATCCTACCGCGTCGAGACAAAGATTTTAACCTTCATTTCTCCGGCTAGAATGACCTTAAATAGGGGCATCTGTAAGACCCCAATTTTGTCCCTAAGATCCCTCATGGCATCATATCATAGCATTGCATAGCCTCAAGGATCATTGGATACCTTGCTTCCTTCCCTGTGGGTGGGATCTTTTTGAGAGTGATTCTTGATCATTAAGCATTGCTTGCATTTGTATATCATTGCTTTTCTTTTATTCACTAACCAAAAATGTACAAAAATATGTCATCTAACATTTGTCTTGCAGCTTAAGCAGTCAACAGGTCAAGGCAATTCAAGTGAATCCTTTGTGCAAGAGATGAGGTTTCCATTGAGATATGGATCATGTGATCATTATATTGAGCTTGCGTGAGCTAGAGGTTCATTTTGGAGCAAATTCCCCAAGTGGTTGAGGCTCAAGTTCATCAGAACATTTTCAGGTCATCTAAGGACCAATGCAAGTCAACTGAAAGTCAACTGAAGGCTTTGAGGTGTGGGAAAGGATCTTAACATCTCATTCATGTTCAAACAAGGCCTATTCATCATGTCAAACATCTACATTAAGGAATTTGAAGCCAGTGCAAAAGTTTCCAAAAAATGGAAAGTGACCTATAATTTCAAGTTTCCAAAAATAGCAAGTTTTTAGACCAAATTCAGCTCAACTTTCCAACATCAAAGAAGCTTCAAATGAAATTTTGTCCAACATGAAAGTTGGCGATCTCTCTCTCCCATTTCCATAAAGTCTAAGATCATGAGCATCTGATGAATGGTTAAGGAGTTATGATCAAATGATTGCCAAGTGTGCATGGAACTTCAACAAGCCATAACTTTTGATCCAAAGCTCCAAAATGAGTCACTCTTTTTCTAAAATACTTGTCATGACCTATAATTTCCAAATACATCATGGCATTGCATGAAATTTCATCACATAATCATTTGGCCATGCATAAGTATTTTGGAGGGAAAATGGAAAATTTGAATTTGGTTAATCACATGAGCTAAATACCATTGCCATTGTGTTCATTGGAGGATCTTAAGTGAATATGAGCATCCACATGCTACTGTTCACGTGTACAATTTGTCATGCACCTCACATTTTCCAATTTTGGTCACACACCTTATTTTGCTTAATCTCAATTAACCAATGCAAATGTGGATTAACAATGTGATTAAGAGACCATATATAAACCAAATCATAACAGAATTCTGGGGTTTTTGAACATTCTAGATCCAAATTTTTCTTTCCCTCCATTTTTGCTCTCAATTGAAACTTCATTTTTTTCCACATAGCACCTTGATTTTATTGGATATTCTTGTTCCCTGATCATCATTGAGTGCAGATCAAGCTCTTGATTGAAGAATTCGAGCCAGAATTAAGCACATCAAGCTCAAACTCATGAAGATGGAATTTGAAATCTGAGCTAGATCCAAGCCATCTCAAGCTTCAATTCACACACAAAGCTTCATAACATCAATATAGGAGTGGATTTGGATCGTGTGAGGCCTTGAATCTACAGATTTCAGTGATTGCTCTTCAAGAGGTTAGGTTTTCGAATCTCTTAATTCTCCTTTTTATGCACATGTTTAGGTAGATCTTTGAATGCTGATCACGCTGATATGCATACTTTTGAATTTGGTTGAGAATTGACTGAGTTAGGTGGAATTAAAGTTTGAATGTCCAAAATGTTTTCATTCGATTCGCATGATTCTTTGAGTTTCTGGCCAAAATAATACTGGATTCATGATGTACGTGTGATAACCTTTCGAATGATGTATGATTTGCCTGTTTCTGCAAAAAAAAATCATGCACGTACACTGTAGCACCACCGTCTTCATGAAGAAGATGGTGGAAACCACCACTAACCACCGTGCGCCTACTGTTCGTAGGGTTTCTGGTTCAGCTTCTGCATTTCCACTGTGCAAGCTTCTTTAACTTCCCTAACATGCGTTCGATTCTTGCATTTAGCTTTTGTTTGTTTTAATATTGCCTTGTCACTACTTGCATGGCATCCTGTTGGCCTTTCCATAGGTTGTAGTTCCTTTGATCGAGCCTTGTGTACCTTGACTTGATGACTGGGATGCCACATCAATTAATGGAACGCAGTCGTTTTGACTAGCACGCTTGCAACCTTGCCTTCGTCAGTTGGATTCTATGCTTGTGCAATTTCTGATTTCCAATTCATTGCCATATTATTTCATGTTTTCACATTTTATTTCATTTCATTCATGTTAGTTCCAAAAATCATTAAAAATAGCATGTTGATCCAATTAATTCCCAATTTTTTTCTACATGATCATGTGCTACTCTATTATTTTGTGGTTGTGATTTCATGATTTTATCATTTCTGGAATTTTAATTGTGTTGGCTTCTTTGGACATGTATGCAAATGTGACATGCTTCATTCATACTATTGTGAAATGCTCATACATTGGCCAATTAATTTGAAATTTTATATGCTGTTTCCTAACATGTTGCATGATTTTTGAGGCTTGGTTGTACATTTTTAGCATTTTCCATTTCTGTTTTAGGCACATGATTGTATGGTGTGACAATGTGTGTCACACAATTTGATGTCATACTTGTTCATTTTCATATCCATGCCAATTGAGCTCTTCTGTTTACAATTTTTTGCATGATGCTTGTGTTTGACCTGTTGTATGCTCATAAAAATTTTCATGATTGTTTGATTCATTTCTGTTTTAATATGGAATTTTTATTCTTGATGAACAATTGTGAGCTTTGTAATTTCCTTTGCCTTATCTTGCACATGAGATGACTTTGCTTAATGCTTTTGACTTGGTCCTTTTTAGGACATGTTCTTGCTTGTATATAGATGCTTCATGTTGAATATTGGTTGCTGTTTTGACTTTTTTCTCTACCTTTGACCCTAGGCTTTGCCCTAGGGGTTTGAACTCACAATTTGAGCTTTGTATTTCAGGATCAAGCGTTTAGCTCCATGGTTGATGTTGCCTCATCATTTGAGCTTTTCTATTTGCTTTGTTTGCTAACCTTTGGTTATTTTGTAGGTCCTTTGGTAGTGAATCACTTGAGTGTTTGCCTCTTATGGCTTACCTGTTGTACATATTGAGATTGTCTGACTGTTGTTAACTGTTGGTTATTTGTCTGAACATAATACTGATTGTTTAGCCTTAGCTGCTTTAAGTTCATTATTTGAACTTTGCTTTGCTTGTGGTTGGCATACCACTTAGGTAACCTCTCTAACTCCATGTAGTCTGGAAGCCCTGTCGTTTATGTTTGACAGGCATTTGGCTGAAGTCCTCCTTAAGAGGCAATGTCTGTGATTGTTTATATTTGTGCCAAGCAGATTAAGTCCTCCTAAGTGAAGAGGCAATTTGCAGATAGAAGGGATTTGCAATCAATCCTCTGCTATTCAGTTGAGTCCTTCATATTGCTCGCACTACGTGCTGATGCATTTGAATAAACACCCAAAATCTTGTAGAGTCATTCATGTGGAGTAGAGTTCCTCATTCTGGACTCCCACACCTTCTTTGATTCAAGCTCACCCCGGCCAGGGTTAAGAGCTATGAGGCATAACCCTCATTCCCTTTCATCTGCTCACCCTGACGGTCAATGTCAGAGGTTAAGAGCCTAAATACCCATAACAGTATTGGCTTGTTTGTCAAGGTTGATATGACCCCTTGACTAAAGCCCAACTTTGATTGAGCCTCTTGATTGTGTATAGAGTGTGCTAATTGATTACTTGATTGCTTAATTGTGCATCTTTCATGTTTACTTTTGCATATCTGTTTGCATACTATTTTGCATTTGTTATTTGCTTTGTTTGAGGAGTCAGATGTAAGACCATTGATTGGCTATCTGTTTCCTGTTCCTTTTGGGGAGCTGGATATAAGACCATTGATTGGCACTCCATTTCCTTTTCTGTTTCTTTGTGGAGTCAGATGTAAGACCATTGATTGGCCATCTGTTTCCTGTTCCTTTTGGGGAGCTGGATATAAGACCATTGATTGGCACTCCATTTCCTTTTCTGTTTCTTTTGTGGAGTTAGATGTAAGACCATTGATTGGCTATCTGTTTCCCATGTTGCTTTGTGGAGTTGGACGTAAGACCATTGATTGGCTATCCGTTTCCCATTTTGTTTTCGGAGTTGGACATAAGACCATTGATATCCATTTCCAGTTTTGTTGCTCTCTTATGAGACCCTTACTTTGCTTATTGCTTTTTGTTGCTAATTCCAAAGGAACTTACTTGAATCATTTCTATGATTTCGAGAAAGCAATCCTGCCTGTGGCTTTGTCCCTTAACCCTCACCCTTGCATGCTTAACCTTGATTCATGTTTTCCATCTTTAACCCAAAACAGAAAACTTTTGTGCAAACATTTTCACTTGTTTTCAAAACTAGAAACCTAGGCCTTAGGCCTTTGATTTTCAAACTTCATTTTCCTAATACTCATTTGTAATTGAATTCTAATTCATACTTTGACCTCATTTTGTGAATAACTCTAATTGATTAATTTCACCCACTCAATTGCTTTTTGTGGCCCTTGCCCACTTCTTAATCATGTTTTCATGCATTAGCCATAAATCTGAATTATCATAGTGGTTGATGTAAATCTCACCGCATCCTTAGTGATCGAATCGTAAGTCTTCCATACTGAAAACAGGGTTAACCCCTCTAGTATGTCGAAGCTATTCTCACATGGTGGATTGTTGGTTCAGGTCGAGTGTTCTCCCTTTGATAATGAAAGACCTTAAGGCTTTTGTTTAAAATCAATCCACTCACTTTTGGAAATCTTTTAGCCAAACTATGGTGTTTTGATCCTTATCTTTCATGAAAGGTACGTAGGCAATGGGTTCATCCATCCAAACACAAAAATAATAAAACTTGTATATTCTCTTCTCACCTCTTCCCTCATGTTTGCACAATAAATATTTTCATAAACAATAACCTGATACAACAAGTTGTGAAAAGGGTTCCCTAGGAGTACCTAGGATGTTGTGGGTGCCTAACACCTTCCCACAACATAATTACCCCCTTACCCAAATCTCTGTACCCTTTTTATTAGTTTTCTTTGTAAAACTTCTTAGGCTTTTGTTCGCTTTCTAGCCATTCCTTTGGATAAATAGAAGTGCGGTGGCGACTCTATCTTTGTATGCTTTGCTTTTGATTTAGCCAATAAATCTAAAGGCGATGAATACACCGCTACACATACTACACAACTCTTGAGTCCAAGGTTCTAATAAGGTTCTCAGAGTCATAGATTGAGGTTGGGAATACCATTGTAAGGTAGTAATACCCCTAAGGGATCTCATCTGATTGGGGCTTTTGTATTAACCCAATAAGTCTGGGACTTTTCAGGTAGATACTACACAACCACCGGATATAATGGGTTAAAAGGTCCCTAGAGTCATTGATCCAACTTGAGAATACTATCGTCGTGACGAAAACTCGTCGGGCAATAACATTTCAAGAGAATCTCCTCTAGGCGGGGTCTTCGTATCTTCCCAACAAGGAAGACTCCTTGTGGGCGCCCACTATGCAACCACCAACTTAATCTTATGGTTTTTCTCAGACTCGGGTGGAGAGCCTATCTCACAAAGTATCACCAACCATAGAACCCCAAATAAGACATAGTCAATAAATCATAATATAATAATTATGATAGAGTAATAAAAAAACAGATGAATAAACAAGATTAACACACAATACAGAAACTGAACTAACTAGGCTTCACTTATCTTTTGCTTGGAGCTCATCCCCAGCAGAGTCGCCATCTATCGCATCTCGAAAAATACGATTCCTCGCGATGGCCGCGGAAAAAATTTATGTTCGAACAGAGTCGCCACCGAACTTTATTTATCCCAATGAAGGAATAGGAAAATATCGATAAAACCTTTAGGAAATGGAATAATGGTCGTCGCAACCATATTCGGGTTCGGGAGTGGATTACGTAAGGGGAAGGTATTAGCACCCCTTACGTCCGTTGTACTCAACAGGAACCTTTTAGTTCTAATACGCGTTTCGAGTGTTAATTTATGTTTGTTTGTTATCATTGGGTTATAAAATTATTAAAAATAGAAATGGATGAGAACCTCAGAAAGGGAAAGAGGAGGTTTCTTATTAGTGTGCTCGCGAAGATATAACAATCTCCTGCCTACATATCCTTATGGTATAATAAGGAAATCAGAGCATTCGTAGTTCGGAGAACTACGGTTGGTTGGTGTTTTTTAATGAACGACTGTTTAGATCGCATCCTAAAGGCTAAACGTTGGCTTGTCTACTCTCGGCGGAGGCTGAAGCACCAGTTTGTTGTACGCATTAGAAAGGATTAAATGGTCTTCTCTCTGAAGATAGTTTTGGTCACACGAGGGTGATAAGTTGGATTAATATGTTGGGTGTTTTTCATTGGTTGAGATGTTTTTGGTTGGATGATGATTACTCGGATAGTCGAGTAAGACAACTCGTATCCTAACAGTTGGGAAAGGGAATAGAAGACTCTAGACCACTTTCTTTTTCGTCCTTAATTATAGGAAAGATTTGATAATAGTTAATGTGTTTTGGACGGATGACGAATACTCGGATAATCGAGTAAGACAACTCGTATCCTAATAATCGGAAAAGGAATAGAAGACTCTAGACCACTTTCTGTTTCATCTGAGTATTTATGAAAATAAGGTTGTATACGATTGACGTATTTTAGAATAAACGACAAGTACTCGAATGACTGAGTAAAACAACTCATATCCAAGCATTTGAGGAGAGGAATCGAAGACTCAAGGCCATCTCCCTTTTTGCATAATTTGTTATGAAAGTGGTTTGATTAAGTTGTATGTTTGCGGAGAAATGACAATTGTTCGACTGACCGAGTAAGAAAACTCGTATTCGTCCAATTGAGGAGTGAAGTTGAAAACTCAAAGTCGACTCCCTTTTCATTTATCTTATTTTGAAAGTGTTTTGATTTAATCGGGGTTTGGAAGTTTGTAGAGGAACGACAATTATTTGACTAACCAAGTAAGAGAACTTGTATTCAAATAATCGAGGAGAAAAATTGAAGACTCAAAGTCATCTCCCTTTTCGTTTCTTATTCATAAAATGATTCGATTTGATTGTGCTTAGGTGGATTAGGAATGACGACTACTTGACTAACCGAGTAAAAGAACTCGTATTCAAATAACTGAGGCGAGGAATTGAAAACTCAAAGCCATCCCCTTTTTCATTTCCAAAATGAAATGGTATTTAATTGTGATTGGGTATTTTAATTTGATTTGGATAAAAAATACTCGATGTTGGATCGAGGTTCTAAATTTGTGTTTATGAATGAAATGAATTCTATTTAGTGTATTGTTCTTCTACTCGATAAAATCGAATAGGTCTCATTGTAAGAAAGCCCAAGAGTAAGCCATGTGAGGTCGATGGCGATACTTTTACAAGTAATCGACTTACAGAGGTGTTTTGAAAATGGGCTCAACTTTGAATCGAGAAGTATGTGATTTATTTTGAAATCGGCTCGGATGATTTTAAAATCGGTGAAAGCAACATAATTTTGTCACAATTATAACACATCATTCATGTCCCTCAAGGGTCGGTATAAATAAATAAATAGAGAATAATCATGCACATGCACTCTATAAAACAAACAATTATCTAAATTATAAATGACGTTAATAATAATATAATTAATTAATTAAATATTTTATAGATTATTTAAATTAAATAATAAGTAAAAAAAAAATAATGAATATTAAATATTAATAATAAAAGTAATAATGTAATTGCATATTTATTAAATATTAATAATAAAAAATAATAATGTAATTGCATATTCATTACTAAGTATTAATAATGATAAAAATAATATATAATTACATAATCTTGAAAAAAAATAGAATAAAATATTGTTTGATTCTTTGTTGGATAAACATTAAAAAAATGTATATATTTTATATATGTATATAAATAAAGGAAAATAAGGGAACAAATTAAAAGATATAAGAGAAAATGGGCTTGGAAAGAAAATGGGCCCAAGATGGGCGCACAGTAACATAAAGGAGAGTGCAAAGAGGAGAAAAAGTTTTAGTCCAAAGGCCCAAAGATGGTGGCCCATGAAATCTGAAGACTCCCTTTCCAATCAGTCAACGGTGTTGACCAAAGGGACTAACCCGAACCGTCAGATCAGAGGACTTGACTTGGTCCGCACATCTCATGGTGAAACAGCGCTGGAGTAGGGTAGGCGGATGGGGAATCAAAACACAACCTTCCTTATTGAGTGGCCCGTCTGACTGGTGACAAGTGTCCACGGTGGAGACACTTGTCACCACCACCTTCAGCCAGTAATCACAACTTAAAACTCTCCCTTCACGAAATAAATTCATTTATCAAAAATATTTCTCTCTCTCCACTCCTCAAACCCTAAAAACGCTCTGCAACAGAGTGTCTCTCTCTCTGACCAGTTCGTCGGAGAAAAGAGCGGCGGGCGGCCGTCTGCAACGGCGCCGCCCCAACCCTACGGTGGTCCAACCACACGAAACCCTATCTTACATAAAACAAACCTTCTGAGTTCGAATCCGGGCTCAGATTTTCCACAAAAAAAGGCTTCACTCGTCCAGATCTGAGGTTTCAACCGAAACCCTAATACTACAACCGAACCAACGGCGACAAGGGTCTCAAGCAAATAAAAACGTGGACTGGCGTATAACAATGGCGACATGAAAGGAAGAAAAATAAGAGAAAAGGAAATACCACCTTGGAGTTAATCCGACGGCCGTGATCACAGCGAACCCAGGTAGATGGCCTTTCTTTTTCAGTGTCCTTCTTCTTCTCCTCCTTTTGTTTTCGTTTTTTGATGATTGTGTGGATTGAAAAGTTATTTTAATTTTCTTTTTTATGATTCACTGGTCTTTCGAATGCTATGCGTTTGGTGTTCTTTAACAAAAATTATTTTGGTTGCTTCCTCCTCTTTTTGTTCTCACCCCCTGCTGTTAACTTATATATGATAAGCTTTTCATGAATCTTAAAAAAAACTATTTGTCAGTTTTCATCCCATCCCATATTTCATGGGATTTGATTTTGTAGATTTGTTATTGTTTTGAACCGTTTGTGAAATGCTTTTTGGGTATTCAAGTTGGTTTTCTGGGCAAAGTTTTGAACTGATTAATTTATTAATTACTCTTTAGTTCTTTAAGCGCTTATGGAAAGGACTTTTTCATTCAAGTCGTTTTCCTCTGCAGGTTACAAAGCGAATTGACCTTATTTTGGGAAGAAGCCTGCATCCATTCTATGAGGCAAATGGATTTAGAAGCGTTTTGGTCTAAAAGATGGTTTTGGCTGTTGGTTCTTCAAAGGCTCTGTTCCCAACCTGTCATTGTTACAACAAATTTTGTTTTTTTTAGCTTTGATGTAACATTTGGACTTTTATTTTGGATAATTATGCAATTGCTCTTGGATTGTTTGTAACGTGTGAGGTTTTAGAAATTGTTTATGTAATTAATCTTCTTTTTTAAACAATTAAATTTTATTTTAATATTTTGTTTGTGTAAATCCATTAAGGTGCTTTAAATTTGTCCTGTTATCTCAATTAGAAACCTGTTTGGACCATTATGAGTATTCAACTTAAAAGGTTTCTTTTAGCATGTTATTATTTAACAAAATACAACCGTGACCAAAAGTTTAAAATAAAACATAACATTGCAATTTCAAATCTAATAAAAAAACAACACACTTTCAACTTTGGCACAAAGAACCCAAATATGGTGACTTGATTTAAAAACAACACAATTCCAACTTCAACACACGAGTCTAAATATGGTGCTTTGATTTAAAAACCAACACATACATGCCTCAAAAAAATGCAAATTTAATTTAGGGACCTATGAAGGACTTAGAATTTGGCATAAATATTTGGGATGTGTAAATGGGCTAATAAATAGTGACCATAAAAATAATAACATGGCTCTTAATACTTACTAATAAGAAAATAGATTTTGGATTAGTAATGTAAAAAGATTCAAACCACATTTTAAATTATAGACACGCTTATGCAAATGGGCCTTTGAAACAAAGAGATCTCATGGGTACACCACAATGGGCTTTGTTATCCAAAAATGCACATACCATCCCATGCTCTAGTAAAAAAACAATACAGCAGATATTTTCTTAAGGATCCTAATAGATGAAAAATGTCATTGAAGACTTGATGTCACCAAGGACCGGACAAAATTGGGGTATGACATGTACACCTGGACAATATTTCTTTCCATCTTGAAGATGGAGCAGCAAAATGGAAGTTTGTAATTCAAAGACGGGTGGCTGTGGAGAGAGAACTGGGCAAGGATGATGTGGAGGTCAAAGAGGTCATGGATCTTATTAAAACTGTTGGACTAATGAAAACTGTTGCTGGGTTATCTCAGTGTTATGAAGGACTGGTGAAAGAATTTGTGGTCAACATCCCTAAGGACATTGTTGATAAAAACAACAAAGAGTTTTGTAAAGTGTTTGTTAGATGGAAGTGTATCACTTTTTATCCAACTGTGATTAACAAGTTTCTAGGAAGAAGAACAGAAGGTGCATGTGAACTGGAAGCCACAGACAATGAGGTCTGTAGGGAAATTACTGCAAGACATGTCAAGGAGTGGCCTAGCAAGAAGCATCTCCCTATTGGAAAGCTAACTGTGAAATATGCTATTTTGCACAAGATAGGGTCAGTAAATTGGGTACCAACCAATCACATCTCTACAATCTCAAATGCCCTTGGAAGGTTCATCTTTGCTGTTGGAACCAAGCTGAAATTTGATTATGGTAGATTTATGTTTGAACAAATTGTCAAACATGCTTCTATAAATGCAGTGAAGCTGCCCATAGATTTTCCCTCAATGATTTATGGGATTATCCTGAGCCAGCAACCTGGAACTCTGAGCACAAATGATCTTCCTAGTAGAAGAAAACCTCCTCTATCAATTCATTACAAATTGTTTGAAGGCAGTCATGTTGAGGACATTGTCATGACATCTGCTGTGAAGAAGCCAGCCTCAAAATGTGGCCTTATTGCTGAGCTGAAAGAAACTTGTAAGGAATTAGATACTGGGATAAGGGTAGCAAAAGCCAGGAAGGAAGCTTTGGAGGCTCTGATTGAAAGCTTGGAGCAAGATGATAGAGATAATGTTGGACAGGCCAAGGAAACAGAAGCCCAAACCTCTAATGAGAGGTCTGAATCTAAAGATGAATCAAGTGGCAGTTCTGGTTCTGAAGCTGATGAAGATGCAAGCTCCCCTGCTAGTTTTGTTGAAGTTGTCCCCCACTCTTCTGATGGTGTGCTGTGATGGATGTTTTGGTGGTTCATTTGGCAGTCATGTTTTGATGCCTTGATGTATTTTTTTCTGGGTTCTTTTTGGTTTTTCTGGATTTTTATCTCATCTTGTTGAGCTGTGTATGTTTGTGGTTCTGTAACACCTAACAATCTACTTTGACATTTTGTGTGACATTCTGTTTGACTAATGGACATTTATTTTGTCTCGTTAGTCTCTTTGGTCTCTTTTGGCTAAAAAGGGGGAGAAGTAGCTAAAGTAGGTATGTTATACTATAAACAGATGACAGATGATGTTGAAGAGGATGTATATTGGAGATAATCTATTTAGTACAGGTGATGTTGAAGGTGATGTCAGATGGGGAGGTGTATGTTACAGGTGATCTTGAAGGTGATGTCTGTGTTGAGCAGACTGAGGGGGAGGTGGAGCACAAGCGCATGTGTGTTTAATATGTGTTCACTAGTTGCTATTTTAACTAGTAATGTGTGTTTTACTACTTGTGCTGCTAAAATGATGATGTGATTATTCTCTTATGAAACAAATGGTCTGATGTTTGTTTTAGCCAAAATTTGCCAAAGGGGGAGTTTGTTGGTTCTATGTGTTGGCATCAATTTTGGTAAAACCTAGAAGTGTTCACAAGATGTCACAAGTGTTGTCTTGACATAAGATAACAGGTTCCTACAGGGTGTTTAAAATGTGGATGTGCAAGATTTTGCTGAGATGTCAGACCCGATGCCAAGACATATGTATACAGAACATTCAGCCTGAATGTTATGTATTATGTGATTGCGCTTTTTATGCTAATCTATGTGTGATTGATGAGATGATTGAACGCGTCATTCAATCAGTAATTAAAACCAGATTGACTTATTTTCCAACAAGATATAATCAGCTGTCATGAGAAGATATAAATGGAAAACAGTTTTAGGGTTTTATGATGTCCAAGCCCAGCCAAATGCTTCTATATAAAGGGCATGGAAAACCTGGTTTTAATACACAAGAAATAACGAACAAAATAGTGAGAGAGAATAAGGGTTTTAGTCTTGTATGGTCGTGTGTACTGTGAGCCATTCATTCATCCATAGATGATTGAATTGGACTGACTTTTGAGTTGTAATTTGTTCACTCTAAGCTTTGAAGCATGAGTGTGTGTTTACTTGGTTGAAGCTTTTAAGCAAGATCAGGTATGTATTCTTGAAGAGTGTCTTCTTTCACTGTAATATTTGTTTTTACATCACTGCTGTGATTGAGGGGGAGTGAGTAGGATCTCATATCTAAGAGTTCTTAGATAGAAGTCACACGGGTAGAGATTAGGTGAAAAGACTGTAACTTGAAGTTGTTTACTGAGAGTCTTTGAACTAATTTTGTTTAGTGGATTTCCTTCCTGGCTGGGTAGCCCCAAGACGTAGGTGAGTTTGCATCGAACTGGGTTAACATTTACTTGTGTCACTTGTATTACTGTTTCTTTATCTTTTATCATGTTTATATTGTTCAGATATTAGTGTCGTGACATTACCTTCGACATCTCATATCTGATACCCGAATTTCAATTGGTATCAGAGCAGGCATCCTGCTCTGGTTCTGGGTGAGATTTAGGGACGTTACTTTCTGGTACTCTGGATAGGGACGAAGGATCTGTTCACAGACCACTAATTCTGGATGGATCTAACTATGACTACCGGAAACCTCGAATGGTAGCCTTCCTGAAATCCTTGGATAATAAGGCTTGGAAGGCTATTCTAACAGGCTGGGAACATCCAGTTATTACTAAGGAAGGAAAAGTTACAACTGATAAGAAGGTTGGGGAACAATGGACCAAGGAGGAGGATGAACTAGCCCTTGGAAACTCTAAAGCATTGAATGTTATATTCAATGGGCTTGATAAGAACATCTTCAGGCTGGTGAACAACTGTGAGGTGGCTAAAGATGCTCGGAATATTCTCAAAACCACTCATGAAGGCACCTCTAGAGTGAAGATGTCTAGGTTGCAGCTGCTCACTACCAAGTTTGAAAATTTGAGGATGAAAGAAGATGAAAATACTCATCACTTTCATATGAATATCCTTGAAATTGCTAATGCCTCAAGAGCCCTGGGTGAGAAGATGTCAGATGAAAAACTAGTGAGGAAAGCTAAACTGCCCTGGAGTCCCTAACCTTGACAATGTGCTACTTGTTAAAGGACTGACTGCAAACCTAATCAGCATCAGTCAACTATGTGACCAAGGTCTAAATGTAAACTTCACAAAAACTGAATGTCTGATTACTAATAAATAAAATAAAGTGATCATGAAAGGAGTCGGGTCTAAGGACGACATGCATCACACTGATCGTGTCATAAGAAACCTTGTCACGAGAATCCTCAATGAAGGACACTCTGTAAAGGGAGTTTCTACCCCTCTATCAAGAAGGGACCCCCCTCCTGAGGATTGACCTCACAATGAGAAGGATGATGATTCATCTAGGTCTGAAAAAGATATAGCTGCTGAAGGATTGTGCTCTATAGGGCAAACTATGTCTAGTAAGAAATCTGTGGCATCGCCTACTGCCAATGCTTCACATTCTAAGAAGCATGATTCTACAAAGAAAGTGATTGACCTAGAAGTTGATAGTTCGGATGATCAAGATGATAGCTTGCTTCATCATTTGAAGCCTAGTGTGGCTAAAAGGAGGAAGACTAGAAAAGGTAGGTCTGTGGCTGAAATGATGTCAGCCAAAACTGCTAAGAAGGCTACTGGTGTAGGCCCCTCAAAGTCTTTGAGAAAGGATGAGGTGAAGAAGAGGAAAGTGAGAGAAAGTTCTGAGTCAGATGAAGATGTTGAAGAAGATGTCCCTGACATCTCCCCTGTCAAGAGGACAACGGTTAGGAAATCCCCTATAAAAGTTGCTGATGTACACCTGGACAATATTTCTTTCCATCTTGGATATGGAGCAGCAAAGTGGAAGTTTGTAATCCAAAGACGGGTGGTTGTGGAGAGAGAACTGGGCAAGGATGATGTGGAGGTCAAAGAGGTCATGGACCTTATTAAAACTGCTGGACTAATGAAAACTGTTGCTGGGTTATCTCAGTGTTATGAAGGACTGGTGAAAGAATTTATGGTCAACATCCCTGAGGACATTGCTGATAAAAACAGAAAAGAGTTTTGAGAAGTGTTTGTAAGAGGGAAGTGTATCACTTTTTCTCCAACTGTGATTAACAAGTTTCTAGGAAGAAGAACAGAAGGTGCATGTGAACTGGAAGCCACAGGCAATGAGGTCTGTAGGGAAATTACTGCAAGAAGGGTCAAGGAGTGGCCTAGCAAGAAGCATCTCCCTGCTGGAAAGCTAACTTTGAAATATGCTATTTTGCACAAGATAGGGTCAGCAAATTGGGTACCAACCAATCACATCTCTACCATCTCAAATGCCCTTGGAAGGTTCATCTTTGCTGTTGGAACCAAGCTGAAATTTGATTATGGTAGATTTATGTTTGAACAAATTGTCAAACATGCTTCTACAAATGCAGTGAAGTTGCGCATAGCTTTTCCCTCAATGATTTGTGGGGTTATCTTGAGCCAGCAACCTATAACTCTGAGCACAAATGATCTTACTAGTAGAAAAAAACCTCCTCTATCAATTCATTACAAATTGTTTGAAGGCAGTCATGTCGAGGACATTGTCATGACATTTGTTGTGAAGAAGCCAGCCTCAAAAGGTGGCCTTATTGCTGAGCTGAAAGAAACTTGTAAGGAATTGGATACTGGGATAAGGGTAGCAAAATCCAGGAAGGAAGCTTTGGAGGCTCTGATTGAAAGCTTAGAGCAAGCTGATAGAGATAATGTTGGACAGGCCAAGGAAACAGAAGCCCAAACCTCTAGTGAGAGGTCTGAATCTAAAGATGAATCAAGTGGCAGTTCTGGTTCTGAAGCTGATGAAGATGCAAGCTCCCCTAACTAGTTTTGTTGAAGTTGTCCCCCACTCTTCTGATGGTGTGCTGTGATGGATGTTCTGGTGGTTCTTTTGGCAGTCATGTTCTGATGCCTTGATGTATTTTTTTCTGGGTTTTTCTGGATTTTTATCTCAGCTTGTTAAGCTATGTATGTTTGTGGTTCTGTAATGCCTAACAATCTGCTTTGGCATTCTGTGTGACATTATGTTTGACTAATGGACATTTATTTTGTCTCGTTGGTCTCTTTGGTCTTTTTTGGATAAAAGGGGGAGAAGTAGCTAAAGTAGCTATGTTATACTATAAACAGATGACAGATGATGTTGAAGAGGATGTATATTGGAGATAATATGTTTAGTATAGGTGATGTTGAAGGAGATGTCAGATGGGGAGGTGTATATTATAGGTGATCTTGAAGGTGATGTCTGTGTTGAGCAGACTGAGGGGGAGGTGGAGCACAAGCGCATGTGTTTTTATATGTGTTTACTAGTTACTATTTTAACTAGTAATGTGTATTTTACTACTTCTGCTGCTAAACTGATGATGTGATTATTCTCTTGTGAAACAAATGGTCTGATGTTTGTTTTAACCAAAATTTGCCAAAGGGGGAGTTTGTTGGTTCTATGTGTTGGCATCAATTTTGGTAAAACCTAAAAGTGTTCACAAGTGTTGTCTTGACATAAGATAACAGGTTCCTACAGGGTGTTTAAAATGTGGATGTGCAGGATTTTGCTGAGATGTCAGACCCGATGTCAAGACATCTGTATACAGAACATTTAGTCTGAATGTTATGTATTATGTGATTGCGCTTTTTATGCTAATCTATGTGTGATTGATGAGATGATTGAACGCGCCATTCAATCAGTAATTAAAACCAGATTGACTTATTTTCCAACAAAATATAATCAATTGTCATGAGAAGATATGAATGGAAAATAGTTTTAGGGTTTTATGATGTCCAAGCCCAGCCAAACGCTTCTATATAAAGGGCATGGAAAACCTGGTTTTAATACACAAGAAATAACGAACGAAATAGTGAGAGAGAATAAGGGTTTTAGTCTTGTATGGTCGTGTGTATTGTGAGCCATTCTTTCATCCATAGATGATTGAAATGGACTGACTTTTGAGTTGTAATTTGTCCACTCTAAGCTTTGAAGCATGAGTGTGTGTTTACTTGGTTGAAGCTTTTAAGCAAGATCAAGTATGTGTTCTTGAAGCGTGTCTTCTTTCATTGTAATATTTGTTTTTACATCACTGTTGTGATTGAGGGGGAGTGAGTAGGATCTCATATCTAAGAGTTCTTAGATAGAAGTCACACGGGTAGAGATTAGGTGAAAAGACTGTAACTTGAAGTTGTTTACAGAGAGTCTTTGAACTAATTATGTTTAGTGGATTTCCTTCCTGGCTTGGTAGCCCCCAGACGTAGGTGAGTTCCCACCGAACTGGGTTAACAATTGCTTGTGTCACTTGTATTACTGTTCTTTATCTTTTATCCTGTTTATATTGTTCAGATATTAGTGTCGTGACATTACCTTCGACATCTCATATCTGATACCAGAGTTTCAGTAAATGAAGGCAAGTCCGTAAAATCAATTCAATTTGCATTTCAAGTTTCAAGTTCTAATTCCTAACAGAATTTTCACAATTAATTCCTAACAGAATTTTCACAATTAATTCCTAACAAAATTTTCACAACTAATTCCAACAGAATTTTTAACAGACTCTAACAGAATTAAGATGAAAAATCCTATAAATACTTACATGCAACGATTCTCCTCAGTTTTAATGGATTCGTCAAACCTCGCTCCATTCCATTTTCAGTTCATTCTTTACCTTCGTTCATCTTCACTATCCCTCGTCCTCACCCTTACCAAAGCTTCGTCGGAAAGTCATTGAAGCTTTGCGTGGAAGCTTCAATCGGCTAAGCTAAAACTCAACAGTCCGCACCATTCTTAGAAATCGGTATTCATTCAATTCGACACAGAACACGGCGTAAGAAGAAAGGGTGTTTCAAAATCACACAAGAAGAAGAAGGAAAACGGAAGTAAGGGGAAGAAGATCGCACAAGAGAGAAAGAGAATTACCTGCGAACGACATCGACGACATCGAAACCTCCGCATTGCTTCAATCCGGTAGGTTGTCCTCTCCATAATTCGTAGTTTATTCTTATTCTTGTTGCGACGTCGTTCCAATTCCATTTAAACTCGTCGAGAGTGGATGCGATTAAAAGTAGTGTTTAAGCACGTAGTTGAGGTTCCAAATTGTCGATTCACTGTGGCGTTGAAGAACCGGCGTCGTCCGCCTCTTCGCGGATGAACGCGAATTGAAGACAAAGACGTGTGTTACCGTCAATTTTACACCAATATTTGGTCCTCCGACACTTCAGTTTACGACGCCGAGACACGGTGCACACGCCTCTAGATCTCGCGAGTACGCTATGACGTTGATTCAACTGGCTCGGTGAAGACGGAGTTGTTGGTGATGAGGGATGAATTGGAGGTTGTTGATGTTCTTCGCGGATGCGTTTCATGGATTCTTTCTTTTTCTCATTGCCTTTTTTATTCCCTCATTTAGGTTAGAAATGCTAGGTTTGGTAGTACTTCAGGTTGGTCCTTAGGCCCAACAACCTTCCAACTGCAGATTCTGCATACACCCCTTCATTTCATTTCTGGATACCACAATTGGATTCGTTGAGCTTCAGGCCCAGAGACTGTTTTTCCTGTGGAGAGCTCCAAAAATCCTGCAACCTGGCTATTGGGCCCCCACGCCCGTTTGCTAGACATAACTCCAGAATCGGGGCTACACCCCCATCGAACAGGCCCAATCTTTTTCTTTTTTTTTACACTTGCTTTGTTATTAGTTTTTTAAGAATTTAGGACCTTCAATCTTGATTAACCTAATTAGGTTTACTAGGTTATTAATTCTTAATTAGTGAATTAGGGTCTAGTTAGGATAATTAGAAATTTAGGAATTTAGAATTAAATAGAATTAATTAGATTTTAGTTGATTTTAGAATTTAGTTAATTTCTAAATCATTAGGTTAAAATTAAGCTTTAAGATTTAATTGATTTTTAGGCTATAGTTAGATTTTAACTAGAATTAAATTTGGTTAGAATTTGATCATATTTTGCAAATGACCATTTTGCCCTTATGGGCATATATTTGGTAATTTTGTGATGCAATGGCATGATCCCTTTAGGATTAGAATGTGACATAAGAATTAATCTTTTCCTGACAGTTTTAGGACTTATACATAGGGTTTTCAATCAATATTTTGACTAATATGTACATGCTCCCTTAGGACATCTAACATAGAATTTTGAATCAATTTTAATAAATCAATGCATGATCCCTTAGGATAGTTTCTAACAATTACTAACTTTGATTAGATCCTAACCTAATTCCCTAAAAATGAAATAAAACCCATGATTAAATTGATCAAAAGCAATTTTGATTAATTAAATCCTTTGAACTTGTATAATCCCACAGTCTAAATTGAGTGACCAAAAGACCCTTGGTCACTTAATAAGACTTTTCTTCTAAGCTGTGGAGCTCAAGGCCTCAACTCAAGATCTTCGATCAAGGCATCCTCAGTCATACCAAGCAGCGGATTATTCAAGCACATCAAAGGTGGAAACTTCAACACTTGTTAAATCAAAGTTAGAAGAGTGTGACACGAGCCTTAAGCAATAGAGAAGGAGTGGGACTGGAGTATTCCTACCCCCATTCTGAATATCTTTGGGTATGGGATGTATGACCCAACGCTCATCGTATTCACCTCTATTCATATACTTTAGCACAATTCTAACCATACGATTAACAAGTCTATCTTCACAAAGCAAAAGCAACAAAAGCAAGGACAACAATCAACAACTTATCAATCATGAATCAAGTTGTACGATACGAGCCTTAAGTAATGGAGAAGGAGTGGGACTGGAGTATTCTTACCCCCATTATGAGTATCTTTGGGTATGGGACGTATGACCCATCGCTCATCGTATTCGCCTCTATTCATAGACTTTAGTGCAATTCGAATCGAACGATTGATAAGGTCTTCATCATTGCAAGAAACAACTACAAAGACTCTTCTTCCTCCACTTGAAGTTTAAGACAAGGATTACATGCCACGGGCCTTAAGTGGTAAAGAAGGAATGAGACTGGAGCTTTCCTACACTCATTTTGGATATCTTTGGGTGCGAGACGTTTGGCTCGTTGCTTATCGTATCCATCTTTACCCATAGACTTTAGTGTAATTCTCATCCAGTAACTATCAAGTCTATCCATTCTTCATTCCCAATCATTCCAATTCTAATCATTTCAATATCAATCATCCATTTCTTCTTGCCTCCAATCAATTTCTTTTCAGCCCTAGTGGGTTGAACTACGAAAGCTCTGATTTCCTTATTGCACTATAAGGATATGTAGGCAGGAGAATTCAGATTCTTTGCGAGCTACCTTATTTATCAATCTACCTTATTTATCCCTGTCTCATTTATCAATCTATCATATTTCATCGATCAATCATTCAACACTCCATTAGTGAAGCATCATTGCACTTCAATCATTTCTTCGTCAGTGGATCATTAATCATACTCCATTTGACAAACAAAATCATCCTTTATCTCAATTCCCATGCAACCAAGCCTTTGAAATCATAATCAATCAACTCAATCCTTGCCTCGTCAGTCCACTTATGCTTTGGCAAACCCCTATTCATTGTGAGCCTTGTCAGTCCTCTTGTGCTTAGGCCCACTCCATTCAGTAATTTGTTTGCCTCGTCAGTCCTCTTGTGCTTTGGCAAACCCCTATTCATTGTGAGCCTTATCAGTCCTCTTGTGCTTAGGCCCACTCCATTCAGTCATTTGTTTGCCTTATCAGTCCTCTCGTGTTTTGGCAAATCCCTTAATCATTTCATAATCTTTGTTCATCTCATAAGACCTCCGTGCTTAGACGAATCTCTTGCCTTATAAATCCTCTCGTGTGTAGGCCCATCACTTCATAATCATTGTTCGTCTTATAAGACCTCTCGTGCCTAGACGAAGCTCCTGCCTTGTAAATCCTCTCGTGTGTAGGCCAATCACTTCATAATCATTGTTTGTCTTATAAGACCTCTTGGGCCTAGACGAATGTCCTGCCTTGTAAATTCTCTCGTGTGTAGGCCAGTCATTTCATAATCATTGTTCGTCTTATAAGACCTCTTGGGCCTAGACGAAGCTCCTGCCTTGTAAATCCTGTCGTGTGTAGGCCAGTCATTTCATAATCATTGTTCGTCTTATAAGATCTCTCGTGCTTAGACGAAGCTCTTGCCTTATAAATCTCTCGTGTATAGGCTAATCATATCTCACTTGTCCTTGTGGTTGATTACCGTCATCAGTCAGTACCACATTCTTGCTTATTAAGAAATCTACCTTGCCTCTGGGCAATCCTATCGAATCTCTCTGTTTTCAGCCGTAGTAGGCTGCTGAACTACGATTGCTCTGATTTTCTCATTACACGATGAGAATACATAGGCACGAGGGTTCGAATCCTCCACGAGCATACTTATTTATTCTTCCTGCCTTAGGGCATTCTTTCCATTAATCTCCATGGAACATTAATCACGATATACACTCATATACTACCTTCCTTCACTCCATGTGATATACCTATTCTTTGAGCCAAATACATTATACCTTTATGCTCCATCTTGTACCTCCTTGTGAACCAAGAGTTGTTTGGCCCATAACCCAAACACCTAATTCCTCTCTTTTTCGGTTGTCCCAATACAGTGATACTGCACGGTAGGCCCTCACTTGTTGGTTCATACATGTTTACTCTTGGGTTCATGTTTTCACCCTCATTGGAGTTCAAACAACCTTATTCTTTGGTTCAGACCATATTCTATCACAATTCTTTTTCATCTCCCACCACTAGTTCCTTGAACTACGAAGCTCTGAATTCCTCATTACACTATGAGGATACGTAGGCATGAGGGCCCCAATCTTCACCGAGCACTCTATCTATTTCTTTCCTTTTCCCATTCTTTTGTGAGTAATCTTAGATATCACATCTATTCGAGCGAGAACAATCAAAATGGTTCCCATGGAGTGCTATGGATGTTTGGGCTGCTAATACCTTCCCCTTGCATAACTGACTTCCTTACCCAGCATATCTCTTTCCCCTGGGTTTTATCAATGTTTTCCCTTCCCTTTGGGGATAAATAAAGTTTGATGGCGACTCTGTTGTATGTTCAAGCGTGCGATACGTTCAGGTATATTTCCGCTAGCTTCAATGTCAGAAGTTTGGTCATTATGCTCAAGACTCATATTTCAACAAAGACGATGGTGTGGCTCAACATGCTCATGTTGGTAGTAATGATGTTGAAGAGGTCATCTTAATGGTTGTAACATATTTGCCTTCGTATAAGACAAATGCTTGGTACCTTGACACATGCTTTAAAAATCATATGACAAGCAATAAGAGTTGGTTTGTCAAATTGGATGAATCAGTTAAAAGATAAATTAGTTTTATAGATAACAACATGGTGATATCATAAGGAATGGACAACATCAGGGTGAAAAAGAAGGATGGACATGAAGCTATCATCAATGATGTCTTGTATTTTTCTTCAATGGCAAGTAACTTGATCAGTTTTGGTCAATTAATTTACAAGAATTACACAATGAAACTGGAAGTACGGAAACTCAAGGTGTTTGATGAAATGTCTAGGCTAATTCTGAAGGCACCTTTGTCAACCAACAGGACATTTAAGGTCATGATCAATATGCTTGATCATAAATTTCTTGCATCAACCACAACTGAAGATGAAAATTTGGTTTGGCGTCAATGATATGGCCGTCTCAATTATATGAGTATTAGCTTGATGCACAATAAGAAGATGGTGTATGGGCATCTGATGATTGAAGTGCCAAAGCAGCTATGTGAGAAATGTTGCATAGCCAAGTAGACCAGGATGCCATTCAAACATGACTTACCAATAAAGTCACTGCAGAAGCTTGAGATTATGCACTCAGATGTGTGTGGTTCATTTGAAGTAAAATCACTATGAGGTAATTTTTATTTCTTGACCTTCATATATTAATTCACTAGGCATTTGTGGATTTACTTGTTGGAAAAGAAAAGTGAAGTTTTTAGCAATTTCAAGAAATTTAAATAGTCGGTTAAAAAGAAAGCTCGAAACACCATTAAGAGGTTGATGATTGATGGTGGTGATAAGTATACCTCAAACAAGTTTTCTCATATTGGTGAAATCAAGGGATTTAGCAAGAAGTGATAGCACCATGCCCACCTCAGCACAATGACATCGTTGAAAGGAATAACAAAATCATCTTGAATATGACTAAAAGCATGCTCAAAGCAAAAAAGATGCCTAATCACTTATAAGGTGAATCCATTTCAACTGCAATGTACATAATCAATAAATGTCCAACAAAGAAATTGAAACACAAAAACACCTCATGAAGCCTGGTCAGGATTGAAGCCAAGTGTTGGCCATCTCAAAATCTTTGGCTCACTATGCTTTAGACATGTTCTTGAACAACTTAGAAGAAAGTTGTATGATATAAGCCAAGTTATTGTTATGGTTGGATATCATTCAATAGGTTCCTAAAAGTTGTTCTCGCCAACTGAGAACAAGATAGTGATCAGTTGAGATGTAGAGTTTGATGAAAGAAAAGGTTGGAATTTGTTGAAAATTCCAAAAAATCCAATGTAAGAAGGTGAAAGTTCAAGCCACGTCAGAACTATTCTACATGATAAGGAACAAGTTGCACCAATTGATCCTGCACAAACTCAATGAGTGAGGATATCAAGCAGATCTAGAGCTTCATCATTTAGGTTTCAACGACTATGAGAGAATTCTTGATCAAGCAATCAGGGAAAACAATGGATTGATTGAAGAAACAATGATGGTCGAGTTATAACCAATCAATCCTGTGCAAGCTATGTAAGATGAAAATTGGAAAGTTGCAATTCTTGAGGAACTCAAGGCCATTGAGAAAAATAAGACATGAGAGTTGGTGGAGAACTCGGGCAAAAAAGCAATTATTGTAAAGTGGGTTTACAAACTGAAGTTGAAACCAAATGGTGAAATTACCAAGTACAAACCAATGTTTGAAGGTTTGAAGAAGCTAATGGGAATGAGAAGCATGGAAAATCAGGATTAGGAAGGGTATTGTGGTTAATTTAGTTTGCTTTAAGATTATACATAGAGGTATATCTTATACTTGGACGCATATATCAGTTTTGTTTTAGACGGTTTGTTTTAATTTTGTTTTGGGTGGCTAGTGTGTGTCGCATCGCGCGAAAAACCGGCGGGAAAACAAGAACAACAGAGCCGCCACCGTGCGTTATTTATCCCAAAAGAGGGAAAGGAAACGCTCAGAGTAAACCTGGAAAGAACATGGTCTCGCGACCAAAGAGAATGGGTTCGGGAGTCGGTTATGCGAAGGGAAGGTATTAGCACCCCTACGCATCCGTAGTACTCTACGGGATCCACGCACAATAGGAAGGAAAATGGTTGCTAAACACTGCTCAAACTCACACACACTGGCTGAAAGAGACAAAAGAAACTGACTGAAACTGACTCGGCAGGATGTCGTATCCTGGGCCTACTTAGTCTATCAGGCATAGACATCAGAGTCGAAGTAGTTCGGACTGGGGAAACGACACATGCTCGCTAGGATATCGCATCCTATGCATACGTATCTTCTCGGACGAGAGAAGAATCAGAGCATTCGTAGCTCGGCTGACACGCACACAAACAAAACAAGACACCGGCAAACGTGGAGCCCGACTGCCAATCACTGGACTTACATCAGCATCCGAACCTAAAACACACGCAAAGAGGCAAACATGGAGCCCAAATGCCAATCACTGGACTTACATTGACATCCGAACCTAAACACACACACACTGGAACCCAGATGCCACTCGATGGACTTACATCAGCTTCCAAGCACACAACAACACAACAGGTTGATAAGGAGTCGGGGACTCAGCCTATAACTGTCAAACACACACAAACAGACAGACAACAAATGCTAAGGAGTCACAGACTCGAGCCTGGCAAAGGTCAGACAACACACACAAAAGAAAGAAAAGGCGCCCGGAGAGATCAGCTCAATCTCCTGCCTACATACTTCATCTGGTATGAAGATCAGGGCGATGTAGTTCCCCTACGCAGGGATAAAGGACTAACCTAACCAGATAACAGAGGGAGACACAACTAGGGAGACTACGACTCGAGCCTAGATGTTATCATGCAAATCATCCCTAAGTTAAGGTTTCTAGCTAAATGGCACGCGGGCCAACCTATCCTAAGCATGGCTCACACAGGAAGCAAGCCACACACACACTTAACTTGCACAGGGAGCAAGCCAAGTAAAACCTACTTGCGCAGGGAGCAAGTCTAAACTAATCCTAACTTGCACAGGAAGCAAGTCAAACTATCCTAACTTGCACAAGAAGCAAGTCAAACAAATCCTAACTTGCACAGGAAGCAAGTCAAACTATCCTAACTTGCACAGGAAGCAAGTCAAACTATCCTATCTTGCACAGGAAGCAAGTCAAACAATCCTACAAGCACAGATAGCACACGCTATACACAAACAAGTGGCTCAGACAAGGGTTAGGTTTTAGTCAAGGGGTCATATCAACCTCAACAAACAAACCTCTGGGATGGGGTGAGTATTGCTCTTAACCTTGCCATTGAAGGGCTAAGGTGAAGCAGATGAAAGGATGGAGTGAGGATGAGACCTCACAGCTCTTATCCCTGGTCTGGGAGAGCTCAAGACAAGAATGTGTGGGTTCAGAAAGTGGGAACCCTTCTACACATTTAAACTGACTCAACTGTACAATTGTACAAGATCTTGGGTTTTTATCTGTAATGCATCAACACAGTGGTGTGAACAAAACAGATGACACACTGAATAGTGGGGGATAGATTGCATATCCCTACCTTCCACCAATTGCCTCTTCACTTAGGAGGACTTTGACTCTATGCAAGGACAAAAGTAAACAATCACAAACATTGCCTCTTAAGGAGGACTTCAGACAGTTGCCTGGCCAAGTAACAGGCCAGGTCTTCCAGACTACATGAAGTAAAGGAGGCATACCTCAATGCAAATTGCTTATACAAGCAAAGCAAAGCAAAAAGTTCACAAGGAACTAAGCAACTAAAGCACCTGAAACAGTCAAGCAGATGTTAGTATGCAACTTCAAACAAAACAAACAGAAACAGAAACCAACAGTCAATTGGAGGCACATGGATGTGCAAGGCACAAGGCTTATGGCATGTGAGCCAAGCCACCTACAAAACAAAGAGGTTAGGCAATGATGCTTGGATAAGCTCAATCAAAAGAATTGGTCTTAATGGCCATTTGATGGTCAACCTGAAATTACAAACTCAAAGGTGAGTAGCAGGACCACTAGGGCAAGCCTAGGGTCAAAAGTGAATGAGAAAGTCAAGACAGCAAGGGTCAAGTATCCAAAATCATGTTCAAACCATTAGGAAACACAACCAATTGGGTTCACATTCATACCAATCACTGTCATCATTTCATGAACCAATTAGGTCAAAGTAAGGCAAACAGAAACCCACAGAAGTCAACAGAAAGACTTGATTCAAAACCAATCTAAACATTTTTCAAAAAATCACCAAATAAATCATGATCAACCTAACACATAGCATGGTAAGCATGTCAAATTTCATCCCATTTGGACCAGTTTAGGAGGTCAACAACATTTAATCGGGACTTTGTCAGAATTAAAACGAACACTGTGTGAAAAAAAAATCCTAAGTGTTTAAGGGGGCATGTTCCTACCCTAAATTGATTTCACACAAAAATCCCAGGTCTGAAAGGTCAAAATAACCACATGAAACACACAACAATGGGATTTAATCAATAGAACTCATAAAATCGGGATAGATTCACAAAATGGTCTAAAAAGTCAACAAAGTCAAACATTCATGTTTTTGGTATTTTCATGCTCACATATTTATTCTATGTTAAATAAAATAAAATCAAAAGATGAAAATCAAAAATGGAAGTTCTAAAAGAAAACCTAAAAAAAAAACCTTTTTCTCAAAAGAAAAACACAAATGGGGAGATGGGATTCGAACCCCTCCCCTTGGCAATGCAACTCAGCGCGCCCACCACTGGGCTGTGGGTCACTTGGTGACATAAGCCTGCTTCCGAGTCAAGACAAACAAAACAAATAATTCAAAAACTGAAACGCGCGCGCCCTGGCATCACCTCCATCTCCACAAACAACTATATTTTTCAAACTTTAGAAACATATGTCTTCCTCTATAGTGAACGAAATCAAATGAAATAAAAACCAATGTTCATCTATTTCATGTGCTCAAAACAACCATGGTCATGAATTTCAAAATGGTGCATTGTGCACAAAGATACCTCGTGGTGAACACCGAAACCCTAACTCCCTAGCAGCAAAACTCAAAATCACACATAAGCAAAATTGGATAAAAGTAAGCATTCAATCATGTTCAGGGGGTTGAATACAGCATTTCTCATTCACACATCAAGTCATGAAAACCATTCTATCAAGCGATTCGAAAGCAAGTTGCTAACCTGAACAGGGCAATGTTGAATGTGATGTTAGAGGTGCTTTTAATGATGCTAGACGATCCCTTTAGCTCCTTTGATGCTCCAGGAATGTAATGCCTTTGAGAGTTTGCCTTGAAACCTCCTCAACTGTTCTAGCCAATTCAAGTTGCAAGTGTGAAGACTTGAAATTTGGATATGATGATTTAATGATTACAGATGGGATTTTCTGCCTACAATAGCTTCTACTTGTTATATGGAAGGTGTTTGAATGGATGGTTTGCAAGGGACTTGAGGAAAATATGATTTTGCAAATTTGGATTTTGGAGTAGAAAATGAATTTTTGCAGTGGTGAGTTTGTTCTATTGGTTTGTTAGCAGTTTTTTGGAAGAAAAGGCCAAGGATATGTATGTGTATCAATGAGATTTTCTGGTTTGGTTGGTGGTTTTGGTAAATGCAAATGGGATATGAAACTAGGCATGGCCAAGCTTTTTGCTCATTGAGCTTTTGGGACAGGTTTGCGAAGAAATGGCCAAAACGCAGTTAGGTGGTTTTAGAGATTGTAGGAAATTGGTTAGATTTTGTTGGTTAATGCAAGTGGGATGAGCCTGTATGAAGGAGGTTAGGTCATGTTGGTTTGATGATGTTTGGTCCACTTGTGCTTGGACAGCTTTTTGAAAATGCAAGGCAGGTTAGGTTTAGTTATGTTGGCAAAGTTTTGAAGTGATGCAAAATAGAGGTGAACCAAACTGTCATGGTTGGCAAGGCAATGTTCTGAGTTGGACAGGAAGAAAATAGGAATGCAATACCAGCAAGTTAGGTTTTTTGGTCCACTTGTTTTGGACAGAAAGAGTGATATGCCAAGGCCAAAAAATGAGGGAGTAGGTGCAGGGGTTTGGAATGGATGAGGTTTTGGCAGAAAATACACAAGCAAGGTGAGGTGAATCAAAAAAAATCTGCTGCAGTGCTAGGTTGCTTGTTGTGGTCATGAATTTTGACAGTTTTTCTCTTTCAATTCTGCTGTTAGGAACTGCTATTGTGACTTTTAAACAGCACTTGCTATCTTGCCAAATGCCAAGCAAACCTGTTTTTGCATCAGTTGACCTTTTGTTGGTCTGCTAGGTTTCATCTCCTTGCAGCACATGGTAAGGCAGTCGTGTCATGAAGCAAGGCAAGGATGAGATCTTTTTTAGGATGAGTGAAAAAATGTTTTTTTCTGCTAATGGTTTTGGATAGCAGAAAAATCAGATGCCCAATGTCAGTTTTTGTTCTTTTATTGCCAAGTGTTTTTGTTTCAATCAGCATGCCTCTTTCTTTGCCTTGGCCAAGTGGCTTTTTTCTGATGCCAATTGCTGCCATGACAGAAAGAATGGCCTCAATTGCTGCATAGTACATGGCATGGCATTGGTCCTTTGAACTGCACAGCAAGGTATGGTTTTGGGCTGCTGCAGCAGGTTTTCTACTGTCCTATGTGTGTCCTTTGCTGCTGCAGTATTGTGACAGGAAATGATGAGAAGAAATGGTATTTGGCCAAACTAGTTTAGTTCATTTTGTGTGTTTTGGTTTGACATCAAATGATCAAATCCAAGCATAATAAGGAGGAGGTTTTAAAAAAATCAGTGAGAAGTGTTTGGTCTCTTTTGGTTATGGCCTCAAATTTGAAAATGCAAGAAAGTGAATTTGAATGAATGAAGCTCCAATGGTTTTTTCTCTACTGTGCTGCTGCTATATGTTTTCTGCTGTTTTGGTTGCTAGTTCTGCAATGTGATTTGCTCCTTGCTTCCAATGCTGCTATTAGTGACAGAAAATCATGCCATGCCCTGCTGTTGGATAGTACAAATTAAGGTGTGGAAACATGGATCAATGGTTGCTTTGTACTCATTTTCCAAAATTCAAGTAAACAAATATGGCCATATGTACTATTGGAGTATGGCTGCACTACAAGGCCTCAAAAGTGACAGAAGAATGATCAAAAAAATGCTGCATAATTGCTGTCCTCTTGAGGTACAAGGCAAGGCATGGACAAGTATGGTGCAATGGTACTTTTCTTGTAATTCAAGCAAACAAACAAGATTCACATGTTCTGCATAATTTGGCTTTGCAAACACACTTAAAATGACATTTATGAGCTTTCCCAATTGGCCAAATGCTGAAAAAATGTTTGAGTCAAAAAGTCAACTCTTGGTCAAACTTTGAATTTAAATGAAAAAGGTCCAAAAATGACATTTTGATTGGTGAAGTTTTGGGTCATGAAATTTATATTTTTGGAAAGAGGATGAAAAATGTGGTTTGTAGGAAAAAACCCCACCAAATTTGGCCAAACGGTTTGGGAGATATGGCCCTTTGAAGTTCAAGATTTTCTGAAATCGATTCGATCATAACTTGCCAACCACACATGGGAATTGAGAGTTCTAGGACTTTTTGGAAATGGGAGAACAAGATCTTCAACTTTCATGTTGGGCAAAAATTCAATTGAGGCTTGTATCATGATGTAAGTTTGAGGATCAAAACTTTCCATTTATGGCAGTTTTCAATTACAGGCCCAGTTTCTATTTTGGGAAATTCATGATCTGGCTTCAAATTCTTCCATGATGGTGTTTGGCATGATGTATGATGACTATTTGGACATGAATGAACTCCCACAAACCAATTCCAATCATCAAATCTCTGATTAAATGGACAGTTGACCAACAGTTGACTATTAGGGTTTTTGTCTGATTATGCATTGACTGATGAATTCCAAACCCTAATTCCTTGAGAATTTGACTTCAAATGATGTCCCAAGTTGTATGAACTCTTGATTGTTAACCATGGTGCCCAAATTCCACAAGAATGACCACCATCCACTGCTTTGACTGACAGTTGACTTTTCTAGGGTTTTTGACTGTCTGGGCATGAACTGCTGACCTCTGAGCCCTTAACCCTTGACATGAACACTTCAAATAGACCTCCAAACCATGTGAACTTGTTGGACAAACCCCAAGGCCTTGGTTCAATGAGAAATTCCTTTGCTTGCTTGGTTGACTGATCAGGAGATTAGTTTGACCTAATTCTTGACTGCTTGCACTTGAGGCAACTGAGGAACAATGCAAATGCTATGCAATGGATCATGACATGCTATGAACTAATATGAAAATGTATGTATAATGATAGGTGCAAATTTGAGGTGCTACAGCTGCCCCTATTCAATCAGCTGGGAACCCGAATGGATGATAGCGATGGCTGTCAGACTTTCAGGGTAAACAGGGATTGAATACCAAAGAACCGTAGAATTTGCACAGACTGGATATAATACAAAAGAACCACGTCATTTACCGATGACAAACTGCATGACAGCTTCAGAAAAAGCAAAACCATTTACCGATGGTTAGAAACTGGAAATTTGATATTTACCGATATCAACGTCAGCACGACCATTTACCGATGGTGGCTGGGAACAAAATTTGATGTTGAAAGGAAGCAAGACCATTTACCGATGGTGGCTTCAAAGAAACTAGACATTTACCGATGTCAACTTAGCAAAAACCATTTACCGATGGCTACTGCAACTGGGAATTCGATATTTACCGACATCGAAGAAAACTGGGCCATTTACTGATGGCATCTCCGCTTGGGGAGGGACAAAATCTTTGTGGTGATACCAGACAAGACGTTTACCGACGACTTCTGGGGATTTTGATTTCACGACCAGACATTTACCGATGACTGGGATGAGACTCGACGTTTACCGACATCGAAAGATGACGTTTACCGACATCAAAAGAATGACCAGACATTTACCGATGACTGGAGATGGGAAATTTATCGGGGAAAGACAAACAAATATTTGCAACTGAAAACCGGGTAGGACATTTACAGATGACTCTACTGGGGATTTCTAGCTGGGGATTATCAGACATTTACCGATGACTGAGGAAAAGACTCGATGTTTACTGACATCGAAAGATGATGTTTACCGACATCAAAAATGACCAGACATTTACCGATGACTGGAGAAAAGACTCGATGTTTACAGACATCGAAAGATGATGTTTACTGACATCAAAAATGACCAGACATTTACTGATGACTGGAGAAAATACTCGACGTTTACAGACATCGAGAGATGATGTTTACCGACATCAAAAATGACCAGACATTTACCGATGACTGGGAATACTCGACGTTTACAGACACCGAAACACTGGTGTTTACAGACACCAAAAATGACCAGACATTTACCGATGACTGGGTGAGACTCGATGTTTACCGACACCGAAGCAATGGTGTTTACCGACACCAAACAATGATGACCAGACATTTACTGATGACTGGAGAGAATACTCGATGTTTACAGACACCGAAACAATGGTGTTTACTGACACCAAAAAATGATTACCAGACATTTACCGATGACTGGGGAAAATACTCGATGTTTACAGACACCGAAACAATGGCGTTTACCGACACCAAACAAAGAAACACACGTGGGTGCTAGCATGACACCTACTGGTATCACAAGAACGACATCCGAGATATGTCAAGGCAAGGTTGACCACTTGCTGGGGGTCTCACTGAGGAAAAACAAACTTTCTGTCACCATCGGGTGAGGAAATAAACCTCTGTCACCATCGGGTGAGGAAATAAACCTCTGTCACCATCGGGTGAGGAAATAAACCTCTGTGGGGATAAACAATTCTGAATGCTGTCAAGAGCAACTGTAGCGGTCTTGGTGCTGATGTTGAATGAAATGATCCGCCTCTGCCGGGGATACGGTCTGGTGAAGTTAACACATGAATGCATATGTTTGAATTTTTCTATGGCGTAATGCTCCATATTGAATGGGAATGCTACGCAATTTTTGAGGATGCAATGATTACTACATGCAAAATGCAAATGAACCCTGGCTAGGGAGCCAAAAGATCAGGTACTCCAACTCTGTGGGGAAGCTCTGACTGAGGAAATACTCTGCGGGGAACTCTGTTTGAGGAATGGTAAAGCGACTTCACACTCATGTTGGAAAACAGCACTGCTGCTGGGAAAAGGTAAACTCCGCTGGGGACAACCTTCAGTCCACAGATAGGACAAATGTCGGAGATGAATTCAATGAACCTGCCTCGCTCGGGGAGGAAATCGGTAAATACAGGCCTGCTGGGGATAGGCAATCCTTAGATCTGTTGGGGAATAGAAAGCACTATCCACAGACGTCTCCGCAGGGGAACATAACTCTGGTAGCTTCCAAACTTGCTTGGGGAAAAAATCTGCTGAGGGAACGTCCTCACAGATGCCAATCTAAAAAAGAAACAACAAAATGCCCCCAGGGGATATATGGACAAGATACGCTCAAGTGTCCTCAACATTCAAATGATTTTCAGATGTTTCGTCATCCTGCAAGCTATGGTGTAGCCTCCATGTTCTTATATGCAATGCTTATCAAAAATTCGGACATTTTGCAAACAAAACAGTAAAAATAAAAACAAGAGCTATTTATCTGAATAACGATTTTTATTGATTGAAAATGTGCCTGAAGAGGCAAAATACATCGGGAAGCAATTCCTAGAAAGAGGTAATTGCGTACAAAAGGAAAAAATCTATCCTAATGGCAATGTGAATACGGCATCCACTATTTCCCAATTCTGTTATAACTCACAGATCATCAGTTTTCCTCTCAACTCCTTGCTTTCTGAGAAGAATGACTGGACGGATCACATCTTTCGAGATGGCAGACGTCAAAGCTTGATGAAGTACAGATAACTCAGACTGTAGTCTTCGCTTTAATCCCTAACTTTTGCCTGGATTGCCCTTTCGGGTTTTCAATCCACCGGGATACCCATTTTTGCCTAAGCCGCCCTTGCGGGTTTTCGACTTACCGGGTGTACAATTTTTTTATTTTATCCCTAATTTTTGCCCGAACCTTTTCTTTCTGCTTTTTGGTTCGTCGGGATGCCCTTTTTTTGCCTGGACTCTTTTATTCTTTTTGTCCAGCGGGTCGATTTACGCGAAGTATTTTTTGACTACATCTGAGTTGACAGGAGACGGAAAATCTTCACCATCCATAGTTGTAAGCATCAAGGCTCCGCCGGAGAATACCTTCTTCACAACATACGGACCTTCATAATTAGGAGTCCATTTGCCCCTGTTGTCTGCACCGGGAGGAAGGATCCTTTTCAAAACTAAATCACCGATCTGAAATGTCCGAGGACGCACTTTCTGATCAAAGGCTCGCTTCATCCTTCTCTGATACAACTGTCCATGACATACAGCTGCTAGTCGTCTCTCCTCGATAAGGCTCAACTCGTTAAACCTTGTTCGAATCCACTCGGCTTCGTCCAGCTTGACATCCAATAAAACTCTCAGAGAAGGAATCTCCACTTCAACAGGTAGGACAGCTTCCATACCATACACAAGGGAGTAGGGGGTTGCCCCGGTCGACGTACGTACTGAGGTACGGTACCCATGCAAAGCGAAAGGCAGCATCTCATGCCAATCCTTGTACGTAACGACCATCTTCTGCACAATCTTCTTGATATTCTTGTTTGCCGCTTCTACAGCACCATTCATCTTCGGTCTGTAAGGAGAAGAGTTGTGATGTTCAATCTTGAAATCTTTACAAAGCTCTTTCATCATCTTGTTGTTGAGATTCGAACCATTGTCAGTGATGATTCTCTCAGGGACTCCATAACGACATATGATTTCTTTCTTGATGAACCGGGTAACCACTTGTTTGGTAACGTTAGCATAAGAAGCTGCTTCTACCCATTTGGTGAAATAGTCAATCGCAACCAGGATGAAGCGATGTCCATTCGAAGCAGTAGGCTCAATCTTCCCAATCATATCAATGCCCCACATGGCAAACGGCCAAGGCGAATTCATGATATTCAGAGGGCTTGGTGGTACGTGCACCTTATCAGCATAGATTTGACACTTATGGCATTTCCGAGCATACTTGAAACAATCGGATTCCATAGTCATCCAGTAATAACCCGCTCTCAACAATTTCTTAGCCATTGCATGTCCGCCGGCATGAGTACCGAAGGAACCTTCATGAACTTCCTGCATTAACATGTCTGCCTCGGGTCTGTCCACGCATCTGAGCAAGACCATGTCAAAGTTTCTCTTATACAACACATCATCCTGATTCAAGTAGAAGCTTCCAGCTAGTCTCCTCAGGGTTTTCTTGTCATTCTTTGACGCACCTTCGGGATACTCCTGAGTCTTGAGGAAATTCTTGATGTCATAATACCACGGCTTTTCATCAATAGCAACAACTAACTCGGCTGCAAACACATAAGCAGGCCTCTCGAGTCGATTCACTTCAATATGTGGCACATGATTCCACCAATGAACTTTGAGCATAGATGACAAAGTAGCCAAGGCATCGGCCATCTGATTCTCGTCCCGGGGGACATGATACAACTTCACTTTCTTGAAGAACGTCAGTATTCTTCTGGTGTAATCTCTATACGGAATCAAATGCGGCTGATTCGTATTCCAATCTCCATTGACTTGATTGACCACTAGAGCGGAATCTCCAAATATATCAAGGGTTTTGATCCTCAGATCAATGGCTTCTTCTATCCCCATGATACAAGCCTCATACTCAGCTTCATTGTTGGTGACGTCAAACGTCAATCTGGCAGAGAAAGGTATATGAGCACCCTTAGGATTGATCAAAACTGCCCCAACACCGTTACCATTCATATTCACAGCCCCATCAAACATCAGTGTCCATTTGTCATCCGGGTCCGGTCCTTCCTCGACGAGAGGCTCTTCGCAATCTTTCATCTTGAGATACATGATGTCTTCATCAGGGAATTCAAACATCATAGGCTGATAATCTTCAATCGGTTGTTCGGCGAGGTAGTCTGACAGAATACTACCTTTGATGGCTTTCTGCGACGTGTACTGAATGTCATACTCTGTTAAGATCATCTGCCAACGGGCAACGCGTCCGGTGAGAGCTGGTTTCTCAAAGATGTATTTTACTGGATCCATCTTAGAAATCAATAAGGTAGTATGGTTCAACATATACTGCCTCAGTCGGCGAGCAGCCCAGGCCAAAGCACAGCAAGTTTTCTCGAGCAGTGAATATCTTGTTTCACAGTCGGTAAACTTTTTGCTAAGGTAGTATATGGCATGCTCTTTTCGACCAGACTCGTCATGCTGTCCCAATACACACCCCATCGAGTTCTCAGTGACTGAAAGGTACATGATCAGTGGTCTCCCAGGAACTGGAGGAATCAGGATTGGAGGTTTCTGTAAATACTCTTTAATCTTGTCAAAAGCTTTCTGACAGTCGTCGTTCCACTTGATCGCTTGATTCTTTCTGAGCAGTTTGAAAATTGGTTCACATGTAGCAGTTAGATGAGATATGAACCTTGCAATATAATTCAACCTCCCTAAAAACCCACGGACTTGCTTCTCCGTTTTTGGTTCAGGCATCTCTTGAATAGCTTTCACTTTTGCTGGATCAACCTCAATCCCTTTCTCACTGACGATGAAGCCTAGAAGCTTCCCTGATCTCACTCCAAACGTACACTTGTTCGGATTCAACCTCAGCTTGAACTTTCGCAACCGGTCAAACAGCTTCTGCAAATTAACCAGATGCTCCTCTTCTGTCTGCGACTTTGCAATCATATCATCCACGTACACTTCAATTTCTTTGTGCATCATGTCATGAAAAAGAGTGGTCATTGCCCTCTGATAGGTAGCACCGGCATTCTTCAGCCCAAATGGCATCACCTTATAGAAGAACGTGCCCCAAGGTGTAATGAATGTCGTCTTTTCCATGTCCTCTGGCGCCATCTTGATCTGATTATATCCAGAGAAACCATCCATGAAAGAGAATACCGAGGATTGAGCCGTATTATCAACCAATACATCAATGTGAGGTAATGGGAAATCATCTTTCGGACTCGCTCTATTCAAATCCCGGTAATCGACACACATTCTGACTTTGCCATCCTTCTTCGGCACAGGGACGATGTTGGCCACCCACGGTGGATAACTGGTAACAGCCAAAAAACCTGCATCCCACTGCTTCTGAACCTCTTCCTTGATCTTAGTTGCCATGTCAGGACTCGTTCTACGAAGCTTCTGCTTGACCGCAGGACATCCTTCTCTAAGAGGTAATCGATGCATCACAATGTCTGTATCTAAACCAGGCATATCTTGGTATGACCAGGCGAATACCTCCACATATTCTCTCAGCATCTCAATCAGCCTCCTCTTGACAGAGTCCTCTAAAACAGCCCCAATCTTGATCTCCTTTTTGTCGTCCTCAGTACCCAGATTAATAGTTTCCAACTCCTCCTGATGAGGTTGGATGACCCTTTCCTCCTGCTTCAGCCATCTGGCTAATTCTGCGGGGAGTTCACAGTCTTCCTCACTCTCCTCTTCAGCTTGGTATATGGGATTATTGAAATCATACTGAGCCATAACAGAATCGTTCATAGTGAATGCCATAAGATCGCTTCTGCATGTTTAATGCTTTGTTTCAGAAAAAGAGTTCAAGAAGTCACAAAAACAAAAAACATTGCCATTTTTGTTGTTTTGAAAAAAAAGTGAAAACGGAAAACATAGAAAAACAGGGATCACAAAATTTGTTCAAAAAATGTCCTTCATTAATGATAATCATTAAAACATGATGAGGCCCTACAAAAATGAATCACTACGCCTTGGGCAGAACGTAGGATTTTCATGCAAAATGACAAAACAACAGAAAATTACTCTGTTAGAAGAGTAACTGGAACCACTTCTTCAGCCGTCCAGTTGCTGATAGACCCCCCTGGTGCACACGGGCGAACCCAGTTATCCAGATCACAGTCACTGTCACAGTCTTCACTACCGGTTGCAGAGACGTCGCCATGATTCATCAGCCCAGCGCTGGTAAAAGTACTCGGACCCGCTTGACCATTCTGCTCTGCTAGGAGAGGCTCATAACCAACACCAAATTTGTCTTCTTTAACCGGCAAATCCACCATCTTGCCCCAGCCTTCAGCTTTTCCGGAATCAACGACCTCCTTAGCCTGCTTGTAAGAAATGATTGAAACACCTGGCTTCCTCTGTTCAGCGTACGCCACTTTCTCAAGAGCCACAGTCTCAAATGCCTGGCATAAGGTTTCGTGGATCTCGCCATCCACCTCAACATATTTGAACGAGGATAGATGACTCACCAGAATCTCTTCTTCACCGCACACAGTCACAATCTGACCGTTCCAGACATACTTGAGCTTTTGATGGAGAGTCGACGAGACTGCCCCTGCTGCATGAATCCATGGACGCCCCAATAAACAACTGTAGGCGGGCTGGATGTCCATAACATAGAAGATGATATCAAAAACCTCAGGACCTATCTTCACAGGCAAGGTAACTTCTCCACACACAGAACGTTTGGATCCGTCGAAAGCACGAACGATCAGGTCACTGGGATTAAGCACAAACCCTTCCGCATCAATCTTCCTCAGAATCTGCTTAGGCAACACATTCAGCGACGACCCGGTGTCTACCAATACGTGAGACAACACTGCCCCCTTGCACTCCATGGTGATGTGCAAGGCTTTGTTATGGTTTCGCCCTTCAGGCGGTAAGTCCAGGTTGGTGAATCCTACGCCATGCCTGGTGCTCACATTGGCCATTACGCCCTCCAGTTGATTGACAGAAATCTCATGAGGCACGTAAGCCAGATTCAGCATCTTCAGCAAGGCATTACGGTGTGCCTCAGAGCACATCAACAGTGAAAGTATAGAAATCTTGGACGGAGTTTGATTCAACTGGTCTACAATCTTGTAGTCACTCTTCTTGATTATCTTCATAAACTCCTCCACGTCTTTCTCAAACGACCCCTCGGGCGCTTCTTTCTGAACAGGCTCTTCCTCAACCACAGCTTGCTTACCCTTTGCTTTGGCGAGAGCTTCAGCATTATTGTCCCTCAAAGGCTGCGGTGCAAACAGACGACCGCTTCTGGTAAAACCTCCTGGACCCCCTACATTATCCACAGCCGGACCAATAGTTGCAGGAACTCTATTCGGTACACCAATTGTCACTGGAGTTGGATTCATTGGTCTTGTCTGACTTTCAGCCCTTCTGTAATTGCGGTGAGCATTATCATACTTCCACGGCACGGCTCTACTATTTTCAACAGCCCTTCTTTCAGACGCAACGATAGTAGTTGGAACATTGATGGTTACAGGCACATGAATGGTAACTGGGGTACCATTTGCTGCAGGTGCACTGACAATCCTTTGTCCACGTTCTTCAGACGGTTTAAAGTAAATGGTGATAGTTGACGCTGTTCCACGATCTTTTACAGCCCTACTGAATTGCAAACAACCTTCATCCATCATACCCTGGATACCGGTCCTCAACTGGTCGCAACCATTCTCAGATTCTGCACAGCCCAAACAATCTTCATCACAGCCCGGGTAGACACCCCTTTCAGCAGACGGCCCTTCACAACTAACAGAGAAGTCTGAACATCATCAACATTAACAACCAGATCTTCAGCTTCTTTCCCCTCAATATTGTTCACTCTATGCCCACCATGCTGAGGCATAGGGTTGTTTACGACATTAGGCACTGGAGCGAAGTTGATGGCCTTGGCATCAATCAAATCTTGAACCTTGTGCTGGAGAGCTCGACACTTCTCAGTATGGTGGCCTGGTGCCCCAGAGTGAAAGTCACATCTAACATTAGCATCATAGCCAGGAGGCAGCACTGTAGGCGGAGCCATTGTACGCAACTCAATCATCCCCAACTTGAGTAGTTCGGGTAATAACTCTGTGTAAGACATGGGCAGAGGATCAAATCTTCTATCAGCCTGCAATTTCTGTCTGGGCTGATAAGGACGTTGCTGTTGTTGTTGTTGCTGTTGCGGTTGTTGAACTCTTTGTTGTTGTTGACGAGGTTGAGGTGCCGGAATGGTCACTGCAGCTACTGGACGATATTGATCTCTATTAGCATTTGTTCTGTACACACCCCCTCTGTGCTGTACAGCATTGGTCTCTCCTTCTCTACGGCGAGGTGCCCCAGAGAAGGGTTTCTTTAATGAAGACGAGGAACCAGCATCGTGGATCCTACCAGCTTTGATTAGACTCTCAGTCCTCTCTCCACAAATGACGACATCAGAAAAACTACCGAACGGGCAGCTCCCCATCCGGTCCATAAACACACCTTGAAGAGTACCGATAAACATATCTGTCAACTCCCTCTCCAGCATAGGGGGTTGAACTCTAGCAGCCAGTTCACGCCACCTCTGGGCATACTCCTTGAAGCTTTCATTGGATTTCTGACATAGACTCTGCAGCTGAGTCCGGCTAGGCGCCATGTCCATGTTATGTTTGTACTGCCTGAGGAACGCTTCACCCAGATCTCTCCAGCATCGGATCGAATCTCTCTTCAATTCCATGTACCAGTCCAAGGAAGCCCCAGATAGACTATCTTGGAAAAAATACATCCACATCTTTTCATCATCAGTATACGCAGAGATCTTTCGATAATAAGCCTGCACATGGGTGCGAGGGCAAGAAGTACCGTTGTATTTGTCGAATGACGGTGCTTTGAACTTGTGAGGGATTCTCAAACCTTCTACCAACCCCATATTAGTAACATCAAAACCGAGAGAATTCTGACTTTCCATTGCACGGATCTTCTCAGCAAGAGCTTCAACTTTGCGGTCTCTCTCATTAACCCTTCCCAAAACGTCTTCGTCTTCACTGAGCAGAGAGAACATATCCTCTTGTCTGTCAACGACCGGAACAGGATTACGGGCCGGAGCACGGACTACTCTGGCATTAGCGGCATCTGGAACAATAGGTTGACCGTTGATTCGAATACCCCCCAACTCATCACCTACAGCATAGTTGTTGACAGGTACAGCAGCAGCAATATTGTTATCATCGACTGGGCCTCCCTCTGGCGGACCATGGTTGACCGGTGGATTTGCAGCCTCTTGTCTCTGAACCATAGCTCGAAGTTCTTCTTGACCTTGCGCAACCCCTTGCATCATATTCATAAACTGGGCCATGCTAGCCTTCATCTCAGCCAACTCTGCTTGAAATTGATCCATACTTCTCTGTTGATTCAGTCTTGTTGAGTAGCGGTGCGGGCGTTGATCAGCTATCCTGCCTGAACAGGAACCGAGAGTGAGAAGTCACGATCAAGAACACCTGTTATGCAAAATGATATGAGTATGATGCTAATGATGCGTATGATGCACATGATATGCTCATTTCTCAGGCATTCAAAGAGCCTGACCCATTCTGAAAAGATGGCAACCTGCAGCAACAAGAGAACAAAACAGATACAAGGAAATGCTGACATCCTTATATATACATAAGGATAAAAGGCATACAACCAATGTCAACAGAAAATCTGAATAAACAACATACAAAGAAAAAGAATCCCATCCAACAAGCCTGGAGGTGATTCTCAACAAAAAGATCCAAAACGGAGTACAAGCAAATGAATCCCTTCCAACAAGCCTGGAGGTGATTCTCAACAAAATACAACAAAGATACTATCTAAGACAGACGGTCTTCCGGAATGAGGGTCTTCAGGTAATGGCACTGGTCTATCAACAGTGAGCATTCTGAACAATCTGGTAAAGGAGTGATCTTCTCTTTCAACTGTCTTCTCAGCTCTAAGACTTCTCCTCCAAGGTGGTCCTCTGATTTCTGTCTCAACTCCATCTCTTTCTTCAACTGACTGTCTTTATCCTTGAGTTGCTTCTCCAAGTCTCTGATCTTCTTCTGATAACCGGCCTCAGCCCTCTGCAGCCTCAAGCGCTCCCGGTGTTCTGCATCTAACATACTCTCCATCTCCTCGTAGGATCTCTTCTTGCTTCTCAGTCTGCTAGCATCCTCTCCTTGCACCTCCCTGAGTTGATGGGCCAAGTGCAGCTTATCAGCCTGAGCTTTGTACAACTCCATATGGGTGTCTTGCTCCTTCTCTTTCAAACGGCGATTCTCCATCAAGGCTTGCTTATAGTGCTCAGCAGGCACACTATCAGCAAGAATCAAGGGTGGTTGCTCTTGCAACGGTTCCATCCTATCATAGGGTAGCAGTAAAGTTTCCACTCTCTTCTTTACCCAGTCGGTGTAACCAGGCATAGCAACGGCAAACTTCTTCCCTAAGACCGATCCATCCTTCACACCAATAGACTTCCAAGCTCTCCCTATCTGCTCCAATCTAACAGGGTTACTCTGCTTCTCAAAATACACACTTTCAGATACCTCAGCCTCAAGCGGTCTTCCCTTCATCACAAACCCTAACTGGCGAAGAGAAAGAACCGGGTTGTAATTGATGCAACCCTTAGTCCCTACGAGTGGCACATTACGGAATCCTCCACAGCTCATAATGACGTTACGCACATCCATCCGGTAAGATTGCCACCTGATATCATAGGAGGTAAGAGACATAACCCTCTGAGTCCATTTATGCGTGCTCTGAGCATCCACAAAAGGTCCACTGACTGGCAGAAGAGACAAGAACCATCTGAGCAAAAGTGGGAGACAACACCTGATAGCCCCACCCTTACCATGCCTACTGTGAATAGCATAGTAAGTGTCAGCCAATAGAGTAGGAACTGGATTTCCTCCAATGAAAATACTGACTGCAGCATAGTCAACAAAATTCGGCATACTCGGAAACAAGACGATCCCATAGATCATGACGGCCAACTGAGCATGAAAGGCTTCCCAACTTCCCTTCTCTGCTTCTTCTCTAGCTACCCTCAACAGAAATTTTAAAGGCAATCCTACAACATCCCCACTGGACTTCCAACTATCACTGACTTCCTTGATACCCAAGTGGAGAGCTTTGGCAATCAATCTAAAGTCAACCTCCTTTGGGACGTCTAAGAAGGGAGTCTGATGCTGAATAGGGATACTCAACAGGATAGAATACTCCTCGAGAGTAGGTGCTAACTGGTAATCTTGGAAAGTGAAGCATCTGAGCTCTGGGTCATAAAACTGAAGTAGTGTCTGCAGAGGCACTGGATCCACTACTGTCTTCAATACTGTCAAGACATCTCCGTACCGCCCAACAAAACTCTTCAGTCGATCGTCTGTCACGAGGCTACCCAACTCAACTAGCGGAGTCAACGGCTCACGGTGGAAACTGTAGGAACAGGTCTTCCGCTTCAACTCGGGAACTGTCGCCATCTCTATCAGTAGACAAGCTCGGGAATGTACCTGAGAAATGATATGCATGCAGAGATTAATTTTTTTCTTCTTCTTTTTTTTTCTTTTGATTTTTTTTTTCTTTTTTTTTTCAATGCGTTTCTTTTGAAAAATAAATATGCTATGATGCAAATGATGCAGACTGGACTGGCTGGTTGTGCAATCTCTGATCACTAGGTCGAATCTTCAGTCAAAATCAGAACATAAATCCAACTTAAAAGATCCAAGGTCAACTGAACACACTGTCTGAACAAAGTCACCAACAGAACCAAGTCACCAACAGAACCGAGTCACCAACGGTACCTGTAATAATGATCATTCCCTCCCCACTCACGGGTGTAGTCTAGGCCAGGGTAAAGCTTGAGAGAAACGCAGCATAAATAACCTTTCGCAGAATACTGTCATACACACACCCGAAGTATGTAACGACAGCATCCCACCAGGGTCTGAACTGCTCGTGATATCAATGTTCCGCTAAGTGGCGCCATACCACCCGCTTCCCATGAATCACTCTATTCCTAGGTATCCTAGATTGCACTCATGGTCTGGGTATTGGACCTTTTACCTCAACTGACTCTTCCCCCCCACACAGAGAGAAACAAACAACCAGCCAGGTGAACAGATGAATAAATGCAAACATTAATGCAAACATAAATGCAAACAATAGACAATGAATGCAAACAATAAATAATGAATGCGATAAATAAACACAGCACAAAGCAACCAAAACCCTAACCTAGAGAGCGCTAGGAGAGACTCGCTCAGGGAAGATGGACCAGCATAGGTCAACTTCTCTATGTCCCCAGCAGAGTCGCCAGCTGTCGCATCGCGCGAAAAACCGGCGGGAAAACAAGAACAACAGAGCCGCCACCGTGCGTTATTTATCCCAAAAGAGGGAAAGGAAACGCTCAGAGTAAACCTGGAAAGAACATGGTCTCGCGACCAAAGAGAATGGGTTCGGGAGTCGGTTATGCGAAGGGAAGGTATTAGCACCCCTACGCATCCGTAGTACTCTACGGGATCCACGCACAATAGGAAGGAAAATGGTTGCTAAACACTGCTCAAACTCACACACACTGGCTGAAAGAGACAAAAGAAACTGACTGAAACTGACTCGGCAGGATGTCGTATCCTGGGCCTACTTAGTCTATCAGGCATAGACATCAGAGTCGAAGTAGTTCGGACTGGGGAAACGACACATGCTCGCTAGGATATCGCATCCTATGCATACGTATCTTCTCGGACGAGAGAAGAATCAGAGCATTCGTAGCTCGGCTGACACGCACACAAACAAACAAGACACCGGCAAACGTGGAGCCCGACTGCCAATCACTGGACTTACATCAGCATCCGAACCTAAAACACACGCAAAGAGGCAAACATGGAGCCCAAATGCCAATCACTGGACTTACATTGACATCCGAACCTAAACACACACACACTGGAACCCAGATGCCACTCGATGGACTTACATCAGCTTCCAAGCACACAACAACACAACAGGTTGATAAGGAGTCGGGGACTCAGCCTATAACTGTCAAACACACACAAACAGACAGACAACAAATGCTAAGGAGTCACAGACTCGAGCCTGGCAAAGGTCAGACACACACACAAAAGAAAGAAAAGGCGCCCGGAGAGATCAGCTCAATCTCCTGCCTACATACTTCATCTGGTATGAAGATCAGGGCGATGTAGTTCCCCTACGCAGGGATAAAGGACTAACCTAACCAGATAACAGAGGGAGACACAACTAGGGAGACTACGACTCGAGCCTAGATGTTATCATGCAAATCATCCCTAAGTTAAGGTTTCTAGCTAAATGGCACGCGGGCCAACCTATCCTAAGCATGGCTCACACAGGAAGCAAGCCACACACACACTTAACTTGCACAGGGAGCAAGCCAAGTAAAACCTACTTGCGCAGGGAGCAAGTCTAAACTAATCCTAACTTGCACAGGAAGCAAGTCAAACTATCCTAACTTGCACAAGAAGCAAGTCAAACAAATCCTAACTTGCACAGGAAGCAAGTCAAACTATCCTAACTTGCACAGGAAGCAAGTCAAACTATCCTATCTTGCACAGGAAGCAAGTCAAACAATCCTACAAGCACAGATAGCACACGCTATACACAAACAAGTGGCTCAGACAAGGGTTAGGTTTTAGTCAAGGGGTCATATCAACCTCAACAAACAAACCTCTGGGATGGGGTGAGTATTGCTCTTAACCTTGCCATTGAAGGGCTAAGGTGAAGCAGATGAAAGGATGGAGTGAGGATGAGACCTCACAGCTCTTATCCCTGGTCTGGGAGAGCTCAAGACAAGAATGTGTGGGTTCAGAAAGTGGGAACCCTTCTACACATTTAAACTGACTCAACTGTACAATTGTACAAGATCTTGGGTTTTTATCTGTAATGCATCAACACAGTGGTGTGAACAAAACAGATGACACACTGAATAGTGGGGGATAGATTGCATATCCCTACCTTCCACCAATTGCCTCTTCACTTAGGAGGACTTTGACTCTATGCAAGGACAAAAGTAAACAATCACAAACATTGCCTCTTAAGGAGGACTTCAGACAGTTGCCTGGCCAAGTAACAGGCCAGGTCTTCCAGACTACATGAAGTAAAGGAGGCATACCTCAATGCAAATTGCTTATACAAGCAAAGCAAAGCAAAAAGTTCACAAGGAACTAAGCAACTAAAGCACCTGAAACAGTCAAGCAGATGTTAGTATGCAACTTCAAACAAAACAAACAGAAACAGAAACCAACAGTCAATTGGAGGCACATGGATGTGCAAGGCACAAGGCTTATGGCATGTGAGCCAAGCCACCTACAAAACAAAGAGGTTAGGCAATGATGCTTGGATAAGCTCAATCAAAAGAATTGGTCTTAATGGCCATTTGATGGTCAACCTGAAATTACAAACTCAAAGGTGAGTAGCAGGACCACTAGGGCAAGCCTAGGGTCAAAAGTGAATGAGAAAGTCAAGACAGCAAGGGTCAAGTATCCAAAATCATGTTCAAACCATTAGGAAACACAACCAATTGGGTTCACATTCATACCAATCACTGTCATCATTTCATGAACCAATTAGGTCAAAGTAAGGCAAACAGAAACCCACAGAAGTCAACAGAAAGACTTGATTCAAAACCAATCTAAACATTTTTCAAAAAATCACCAAATAAATCATGATCAACCTAACACATAGCATGGTAAGCATGTCAAATTTCATCCCATTTGGACCAGTTTAGGAGGTCAACAACATTTAATCGGGACTTTGTCAGAATTAAAACGAACACTGTGTGAAAAAAAAATCCTAAGTGTTTAAGGGGCATGTTCCTACCCTAAATTGATTTCACACAAAAATCCCAGGTCTGAAAGGTCAAAATAACCACATGAAACACACAACAATGGGATTTAATCAATAGAACTCATAAAATCGGGATAGATTCACAAAATGGTCTAAAAAGTCAACAAAGTCAAACATTCATGTTTTTGGTATTTTCATGCTCACATATTTATTCTATGTTAAATAAAATAAAATCAAAAGATGAAAATCAAAAATGGAAGTTCTAAAAGAAAACCTAAAAAAAAAACCTTTTTCTCAAAAGAAAAACACAAATGGGGAGATGGGATTCGAACCCCTCCCCTTGGCAATGCAACTCAGCGCGCCCACCACTGGGCTGTGGGTCACTTGGTGACATAAGCCTGCTTCCGAGTCAAGACAAACAAAACAAATAATTCAAAAACTGAAACGCGCGCGCCCTGGCATCACCTCCATCTCCACAAACAACTATATTTTTCAAACTTTAGAAACATATGTCTTCCTCTATAGTGAACGAAATCAAATGAAATAAAAACCAATGTTCATCTATTTCATGTGCTCAAAACAACCATGGTCATGAATTTCAAAATGGTGCATTGTGCACAAAGATACCTCGTGGTGAACACCGAAACCCTAACTCCCTAGCAGCAAAACTCAAAATCACACATAAGCAAAATTGGATAAAAGTAAGCATTCAATCATGTTCAGGGGGTTGAATACAGCATTTCTCATTCACACATCAAGTCATGAAAACCATTCTATCAAGCGATTCGAAAGCAAGTTGCTAACCTGAACAGGGCAATGTTGAATGTGATGTTAGAGGTGCTTTTAATGATGCTAGACGATCCCTTTAGCTCCTTTGATGCTCCAGGAATGTAATGCCTTTGAGAGTTTGCCTTGAAACCTCCTCAACTGTTCTAGCCAATTCAAGTTGCAAGTGTGAAGACTTGAAATTTGGATATGATGATTTAATGATTACAGATGGGATTTTCTGCCTACAATAGCTTCTACTTGTTATATGGAAGGTGTTTGAATGGATGGTTTGCAAGGGACTTGAGGAAAATATGATTTTGCAAATTTGGATTTTGGAGTAGAAAATGAATTTTTGCAGTGGTGAGTTTGTTCTATTGGTTTGTTAGCAGTTTTTTGGAAGAAAAGGCCAAGGATATGTATGTGTATCAATGAGATTTTCTGGTTTGGTTGGTGGTTTTGGTAAATGCAAATGGGATATGAAACTAGGCATGGCCAAGCTTTTTGCTCATTGAGCTTTGGGACAGGTTTGCGAAGAAATGGCCAAAACGCAGTTAGGTGGTTTTAGAGATTGTAGGAAATTGGTTAGATTTTGTTGGTTAATGCAAGTGGGATGAGCCTGTATGAAGGAGGTTAGGTCATGTTGGTTTGATGATGTTTGGTCCACTTGTGCTTGGACAGCTTTTTGAAAATGCAAGGCAGGTTAGGTTTAGTTATGTTGGCAAAGTTTTGAAGTGATGCAAAATAGAGGTGAACCAAACTGTCATGGTTGGCAAGGCAATGTTCTGAGTTGGACAGGAAGAAAATAGGAATGCAATACCAGCAAGTTAGGTTTTTTGGTCCACTTGTTTTGGACAGAAAGAGTGATATGCCAAGGCCAAAAAATGAGGGAGTAGGTGCAGGGGTTTGGAATGGATGAGGTTTTGGCAGAAAATACACAAGCAAGGTGAGGTGAATCAAAAAAAATCTGCTGCAGTGCTAGGTTGCTTGTTGTGGTCATGAATTTTGACAGTTTTTCTCTTTCAATTCTGCTGTTAGGAACTGCTATTGTGACTTTTAAACAGCACTTGCTATCTTGCCAAATGCCAAGCAAACCTGTTTTTGCATCAGTTGACCTTTTGTTGGTCTGCTAGGTTTCATCTCCTTGCAGCACATGGTAAGGCAGTCGTGTCATGAAGCAAGGCAAGGATGAGATCTTTTTTAGGATGAGTGAAAAAATGTTTTTTTCTGCTAATGGTTTTGGATAGCAGAAAAATCAGATGCCCAATGTCAGTTTTTGTTCTTTTATTGCCAAGTGTTTTTGTTTCAATCAGCATGCCTCTTTCTTTGCCTTGGCCAAGTGGCTTTTTTCTGATGCCAATTGCTGCCATGACAGAAAGAATGGCCTCAATTGCTGCATAGTACATGGCATGGCATTGGTCCTTTGAACTGCACAGCAAGGTATGGTTTTGGGCTGCTGCAGCAGGTTTTCTACTGTCCTATGTGTGTCCTTTGCTGCTGCAGTATTGTGACAGGAAATGATGAGAAGAAATGGTATTTGGCCAAACTAGTTTAGTTCATTTTGTGTGTTTTGGTTTGACATCAAATGATCAAATCCAAGCATAATAAGGAGGAGGTTTTAAAAAAATCAGTGAGAAGTGTTTGGTCTCTTTTGGTTATGGCCTCAAATTTGAAAATGCAAGAAAGTGAATTTGAATGAATGAAGCTCCAATGGTTTTTTCTCTACTGTGCTGCTGCTATATGTTTTCTGCTGTTTTGGTTGCTAGTTCTGCAATGTGATTTGCTCCTTGCTTCCAATGCTGCTATTAGTGACAGAAAATCATGCCATGCCCTGCTGTTGGATAGTACAAATTAAGGTGTGGAAACATGGATCAATGGTTGCTTTGTACTCATTTTCCAAAATTCAAGTAAACAAATATGGCCATATGTACTATTGGAGTATGGCTGCACTACAAGGCCTCAAAAGTGACAGAAGAATGATCAAAAAAATGCTGCATAATTGCTGTCCTCTTGAGGTACAAGGCAAGGCATGGACAAGTATGGTGCAATGGTACTTTTCTTGTAATTCAAGCAAACAAACAAGATTCACATGTTCTGCATAATTTGGCTTTGCAAACACACTTAAAATGACATTTATGAGCTTTCCCAATTGGCCAAATGCTGAAAAAATGTTTGAGTCAAAAAGTCAACTCTTGGTCAAACTTTGAATTTAAATGAAAAAGGTCCAAAAATGACATTTTGATTGGTGAAGTTTTGGGTCATGAAATTTATATTTTTGGAAAGAGGATGAAAAATGTGGTTTGTAGGAAAAAACCCCACCAAATTTGGCCAAACGGTTTGGGAGATATGGCCCTTTGAAGTTCAAGATTTTCTGAAATCGATTCGATCATAACTTGCCAACCACACATGGGAATTGAGAGTTCTAGGACTTTTTGGAAATGGGAGAACAAGATCTTCAACTTTCATGTTGGGCAAAAATTCAATTGAGGCTTGTATCATGATGTAAGTTTGAGGATCAAAACTTTCCATTTATGGCAGTTTTCAATTACAGGCCCAGTTTCTATTTTGGGAAATTCATGATCTGGCTTCAAATTCTTCCATGATGGTGTTTGGCATGATGTATGATGACTATTTGGACATGAATGAACTCCCACAAACCAATTCCAATCATCAAATCTCTGATTAAATGGACAGTTGACCAACAGTTGACTATTAGGGTTTTTGTCTGATTATGCATTGACTGATGAATTCCAAACCCTAATTCCTTGAGAATTTGACTTCAAATGATGTCCCAAGTTGTATTAACTCTTGATTGTTAACCATGGTGCCCAAATTCCACAAGAATGACCACCATCCACTGCTTTGACTGACAGTTGACTTTTCTAGGGTTTTTGACTGTCTGGGCATGAACTGCTGACCTCTGAGCCCTTAACCCTTGACATGAACACTTCAAATAGACCTCCAAACCATGTGAACTTGTTGGACAAACCCCAAGGCCTTGGTTCAATGAGAAATTCCTTTGCTTGCTTGGTTGACTGATCAGGAGATTAGTTTGACCTAATTCTTGACTGCTTGCACTTGAGGCAACTGAGGAACAATGCAAATGCTATGCAATGGATCATGACATGCTATGACCTAATATGAAAATGTATGTATAATGATAGGTGCAAATTTGAGGTGCTACAGTGTGTTTATAAATACCACCCCTCATTGTAATTGAAACATACAACAATAATTAATAAACTATTTTCCCTCAATCACTCTCTAAGTTTCTCTCAATTTATCATCATTTGTTAAGTAACTTGTGATACAAGTTACCCAACACTTGACTGACTTAGAGTTTGTCACGATTTTGGCAAGATAACTTATACTTGAGAAATGTTTGCATCATTTGTATTTAGTTATCTTTAATTCAAATAGATTTAATTCGTCAACCTAACATAAATTAAATATAATTTAATTAGTAGTTATTTTTTATTAGCTTGTTAGTTATGGCTCTGTTTGATAAAAATAATGGTTGGCTGATAAGCTAGCTAATAGTTTATAGTTTATGGATGATAGTTAGTGATTAATAACTTATAAATTATAGTTGATTGGTGATGATTGATAGTTGAGAAACTAATTGAAATGTTAGTAAAATTAGCAGTTCAACTAGATGATAAATGTAAAATGACATAAAAGAATATTTTTTAATTAATAATAAAAAGAAGCACAATCTACTCAAATCCCGAAAAGAATAATATATTGAAGTTTGGAAGAAGAAAAAAAATCAATTAAGGAGAGATGAAGAAACCTGGAAACGAGAAGAGCAAGTTTGGCGATGGACACTAGTCGCCAGAGTAGTAGTAATTGATGAAACAAAGTAACAATGATAGAAATAGAGTAGGAAATGGGAAACGAAGAAAGAGAGGAGAAGATGATGTAGAATACATGTTATTCTCCCTCTCTCTCTCTCTCTCCCTCTCTCTCTTGTAGAAAAATTGATCTTTGGTACTCTTTGTATTTAATACATGATTGTTTTATTTTAAATTAAAATCAAGGCTTAAATAGGTAAATCGTCTATGTATGTTTGTGAGTTTTTTTTCCGCCTCTGTATCTTTTATTTCTTAAAATAGTCTGTGAATGTTAAAATCATTTTGGTATTCATCCTTAATGTTCTAATCCGTAGGAAAATCATTTTTTACTTGGGATTTTGCTGACTCAACAATTAAATAAATAAAACATTTATAAAACATAAATGTTCACCAAGAAAGATGTTATTCACGACCATCAACATATTTTGACCACGTAATAATGAAACAACTCGTTGATAAGCAGCGGACAATTGTAAAACATTTGGTATTAAAAGCCTCAACAATATTACTAGTTTTAAAATACAGTTCAGAACATCATAAATTAACAGAAACATATGCAACATAAAAAGAATTGACAAGACAGTCAGTCCCCTTATGTTACATATCAGAGTGACCCAATTATGACTCGAAGAACAAGCAACTAAAGAGGCACAACATTGACCTCAAGTTCAAGATCTAACTTAGGTACCTAATTATTTGTACTCCAGAGGAGCACAGACACAACAATACAAAAAATAAGTGAGAATACATTCAAATAATAAATGGTGCATAAACATTCAGGATAGATTCACACATCTACGAAATCATCCACATATCAGAAAGCACACTAACATCATGTATTCATGTTTAACCCATATCACAATCATTTATACACAATCATGCAAGAGTACTCATTATTACACAAAACATCTCATCATCATCATATAATATAATGCAATAATGAATCAAATAATCCACATCATGGTCCCCACTCTGAACCGGACTCACAACTCAACTCTATATGATTGCGGTACCAACTCAACACTTGGTTCTTCATATGAACCTGGTTCCAATATTTGGAAACCCCAAGCCCCTACTCTGAGCTCTAAGCCCTCACTCAAGGCTTGGGACAAACCACTAGTCCCAACTCTGAACTAGCGAACATGTCTCTTTCACAATAACAACGACATATGATGAATGATAATTATTCATACAATGATACAACATCACAATGAATACAATCCCACTCTGACTGTAAACGTCTACACAACAACAACATGGTAAGGACTACAACCCCACTCAAACTATAAATCATCATGCACTAATACATCATGAGTAGTTCTCTTTCCAAACCACTCGCCTCATCAATCACCAAAAGCATGTATAATTATCATCAATTATACAGATGATTCAATACATACATTCAAAAAATAATTGAACAGTCACAAAAAAAATCATTTCACCAAACCACTACCACTACATAGCTCTATGTTTCATCTCTCTAACGCTTCAAATGTCACATTATTTGAACTTACAGAATAAAACTTATGATAAAAACAATCTTTTTGCTCAATTTGTCTTTCTGATTCGAATCAAACAAGGAAGGGGATACCCTGAAGGATATGATTCAAATCAAAATTACAGTGGAAATCTCTGGTTTGAATCAAATCAATCTGCAACACTTTTCTGCTAAAATTTTCACCATTAGAGGCCTTCCGAACCTCCGATTTCGATTCCATAAAAACCCAAACGCTTAGAATAATTCATACATCAATTATATCACATTATATCATGAATAACACATAAATTATCCCAAAAATAACAATTATACTTTTTTTATCATGAAATAATCCATTATAGAGATACCTCAAAATCCCTAGTTCAACATAGTTTTGTCATAGCATCAATGGAATCATGAACATCAAACAAAATAACAACAAAAACGCATATTATCACTTCAATCCATGGCAAAACATAATCACAATATTCATCTATCATGTTCATAATCAATCAATAGAGAAAACACAAACCCTATTGGAGGTTAAGGCCAAACATGTCACATATTCACCAAAAATAATTATTTAAATAAAATACTTAATTAAATTAATTAAACAATTAAATAAACTAATAATTAAATCGGGGTGTTACAACTCTCCCTCACTTAAAAGAATTTTCGCCCACGAAAATTACTTGACGAGAAAAGCTCTGGATAAGACTCTCTCATTCGGATCTCAAGCTCCCTAGTCACACTGCTACCAGCAGGACCTCCCCAAACAACTTTCACTGAAGAGATATCCTTGCCTTGCAATCTCTTCACTTCACGATCTTCAATCCTCAACGATAAATTCTCCACTATCAAGTTCTCTCTAACTTGAATATCATCCAATTGGATCACGTGAGAAGGATTCGGATGTATCTCCTTAACTGATACAAATGAAATAAATCATGAATGTTAGCAAGCGGGGGTGGCAAGACAATCCAATACGCCACTCTCATATCCTCTGCAAGTTCTGGTATGTACCAACAAAACATGGCGTGAGCTTTCGAGACTTCAAATCTCGACCAACTCCAATTACTAGAGTAACTCTCAAAAACATATAATCCCCCTCTTAGAACTCAAGTGCTCTCCTCCTCTTATCGTGGTAACTCTTTTGGAGACTCTACAAATCCTTCATCTTTTCTTGGATCATCTTGAACTATCTCAGGTCCAAGCATAACACTCTTGTCGCATCTCAAAAAATATGATCCTTCGGGATGGTCGCAGAAAAAATGATTCAATCAGAGTCGTCATCTATCATACCTCAAAAAATATGATCCTTCGTGATGGTCGTGGAAAAAATGAGTCAATCAGAGTCGCCATCTATCGTACCTCGAAAAATACGATCCTTCGCGATGGTCACAGAAAAAATGATTTGAACAGAGTTGCCACCGAACTTTATTTATTCCAATGAAGGAATAGGAAAATATCGATAAAACCTTTGAAAAATAAAATAGTCGTCTCAACCATAATTGGGATTCGGGATTCGATTATGCAAGGTATTAGCAGCACTCACGTCCATTGTACTCAATGGGAACCTTTTTGTTATATTTGCGATTGAACGTTAGCTTATGGTTTACTTACTAAAAGGGGAAATATGAGATTTTATATTAGTTGTCATACCCCAATTTTGTCCAGGAATTCTAAATTCATCTGATACATGTTCATTTGTCAAATTTTGCATTTTTATCTATATGCATTTTTTATCATCTAATGAAGTCAGCATAACCATGCATATATGTATTATAGTAAAAAAGTCAACATAAAGTCAATATTTTACATGTTGAAGAATTTGAGTAAATTTACATTTTTTAATATGCATTTAAAAAAAGAGAGGATAAATTCATGATAATTTTTATTTATTATCAAAATATTCATTTAAATTTTATTAATCATTTTCATGCATTATAAAACAAAAATCAATGCTTCTAGAAGGTTCAAAATATCTCTCATTTATTATAAAATTATTCCATGCATATATTACATCATTATTCACTATTTAATTAAATAAGCTTCTAGAATAAACTCACATTATTTGCATAATTCATAAACCACTCTTTAACCTAATTCTAGAGCCTATAAATAAACCTCATTTCCTTCACAAATGAGACCAACAATCATTCACAAAAACTAAGTCAAAATTTTCTTCATTTTTCTCTTAATTTTCTTTCAAGTCTTTTTTTTATTGAATAAGTAGGCTCTTATGCTTATTCTTTATTTAATTCTATTATATCTTTACTCTTACTTTATTTATTTAGTACCCTTAATCATCACCATTTTGCATGGAAACTCAATTGATTTTAAATCAAGAGTCGAAAAGTATTCTTGAACCTCAATAAGAAAATGTGATTTGTTGTTATTTAAATGACTCTTATGCTTGTTTTTTATTTAATTCTATTGTAGTTTTACTCTTGCTTTATTTATTTAGTACCTTAATAATCACTATATTGTATGGAAACTCAATTGATTTCAAAATCAAGAGTTTAAAGTGTTCTTGAACATCCATGAACAAAAAAGGTCAAATGAAAATTGATGTTTGTTTTACATCAATAATGTATTCAATAACTTCTAAACATCACCCCAAGTATGAGTTAATGGTTCGTTTGTTGTGAGGATGGATAAAATGGCCAAATCAAGCAAATATATGCCGCTGCATTTTGTTGATTTTCGAATCCAGTCATTACTTTGCATTTGTAGTTTCTTTTTTGTTAAGTGCTACTTGTTGTTAGACATTGTTAGTTTGTTAATGGTATTGTTAATGAAATGAGCATGCATGTTTTGAACGAATCCAGTCGTATTCACTCATATTTTCTCATTTATTAAAAAAAATCACAAAAATATTTCTCCACTTCAATTCCTTTATCAAATTGTTATTTTAGAAAATATTGGAGGGAGGATGATGAAAACAAAATACCCAAAATTTCTAACGATATGCTTACGGATAAAATCCTGTTGATGATGTACATGCATTGTTTCAAATCCCCAAACACTGAGAGATAAGGAGCTAGTCCCTAGTTAACCACTTCGATCCTAGAAGTAGGAGTTTCTTTTGGATCAAAATAAACCCTTACGCTTAACCCGGGGCAAGATAGTATTCAACTAATTTGACTACACATTCGCATTATAAGATGAAACATCCCATTTGGGATCAACCACATCTAATTTGACCGCTTTTTGAAGTGTTAAAGGAGTCATAAAAAAATCCAAAAGTTATGTCGGTTGTTATTCAATGATCAATGACTTGGCAGTCACAACCCTTCAACAGAAAAAAAGCCCGCTAAATCAAATTCCCAAAGAGACGTCTTAGGCAAAAATTAGGGCAATTTCGATGGACTAAAAACTTCAAAAAGCGGTCCAAGCAAAATTTAGGGATCAAAATGAAAAAATAAATCAAAAGAGTTCGGGTTAGTCCTCAACAAAAAAAAAACAAGATTTGTTGACCACCATATCAAGAATCCAAAGGTCACCAACATCCATGAAAAATAAGGTGATTGTCATTTCGAGGAAATCTTGAATCTTCACTCTTACACCGTCAAACTCATGCGTGTGTCGAATTAACTGAATGTAGGACTGAGATCATCATGAAGAAGAGATGGGTACAAACCAAACGTTGAGCCTTGTGTCCTCTGTTTCAATAACTATGAACCAGGTCACGCTACAATCCTCAAAAGACTTAATTGAAGCAGAGTTTATTCTCAAAGCATACTACATCAAGATTGTCTAAACTGACTCCTAGAGATTTTCTATCTTCTGTATTGATGTCATATTCTCATTGTATCTTTCACATACTAGCTAAATCAACACTACATTTGGATTAATGGTCCATTCGTCACACACCACCACATCATTTCAATAACGATTCTTTTCAAAACATGCATGAGTATCACATTAAAAATACCATCATTAAAAGAACAATTTTAACTGCAAGTCGGTATTTGACATCAAGGAAATTCCAACAATATGGAATAATCAGAGGAACTTGAACATTTGTTGGTGCTGGCCCGAATCAAGACCACCTCTCAACCCTATGGATCATGGGCATGACATTCATTGAAAATGTTAACTAAAGAACTTGTCATACTAAAATACAAATCTCCAAGCATAAGTTGATCAAGGAGGAAAAACATTTCAATCAACATTGGTACCCAGAGAAGATCTCACCTTCGAAAAAGGGAGACCAATCCAAATAAAATCACCTACTTGCATTCCCACATGTATTGCATACAACATACATACATAAACTTTCCCGCCGAAACAAGAAGTTTCATACCAAAAAGCTCTCTCGCCGAAACGAGAAGTTTTAATTAACATGTACCACATGCATACATAACACAAATCCTTTCACATAAACCATTTGATGATGACAAATCATTTCCCATCAACCATTTGATGATGCCATCAACCCTTTGACGATGATACTCTAAAATGTGCCTTTCCCATCAACCCTTTGATGATGACATACTATAATTATTCTTTTTCACCAACCCTTTGGTGATGAAAGTCTTAAATTCTTTTTCGTAAATCCTCTGGTGATTTCACTCCTTAGTGAAGATATTTTTATCAACCGTTTGATGATGATAGTACCTTATAATCATTTTTCGTCAACCCTTTGACGATGTCACTCCATAGTGAAGTTTCTTTTCGTCAACCCTTTGACGATGACAAATTATGTTCCATCAACCCTTTGATGATGTCACTCTATAGTGAAGCCCTTTCCATCAACCCTTTTATGATGATATTCTATATTTGATCCTTTCCGTCAACCCTTTGAAAATGACTTATTATTTTCCATCAACCTTTTGATGATGACATTCACTATCTTCCCTCAATCCTTTGATGATGATATTTCCCAACAATCTCTCATTGGAAACAAAAATAAAACCCTACAAAAAATCCAAGTACCTAGTTGCATTCCTACATGCATCACTTCATGTATAGTCTTCCTGCCAAATAGGAATTTCAAAAATACAATCCTATCAATCATCAACATACTCATGCATAACACTCCCTCCAAAAGGGGAAGTTTCATAAAAAATGAACAAAAAAATTATTCGCATTCCTACATTCACCTAACAAATCCCCAACAATTGCATCTAACATACATCTATATACATCATTCAATGTGTGGTACTTCCACATAAAGTGGGATGTCGTACAAAATATCATAACATACATAATACAAATTAGGATCCATGGCTAATCATAATTATCCAGGATAGTCCTCATTCTAGTCGATAATAATTCTTTAATTAGAGTCATTACCCTACATGTGCTCGTGGAATTATTTCTCGGGAAGTCATTCTTTCAACTTTATGTTGATAATGATGTTCCCCAACGTATTCTCTATTTTTTCTCCCCATGAAGAGTGTAACACCCTTCTAAAATACCCCCAAATATTTAATTTAAAATAATAAAATATCAATCAGAGTAATTATGCCCTGAAGGGTGTCACACAATCACTTCACACCAATCATCAAAATATCCTGTCATGCTCATTTGATTAATTAAAATAAGACACTTTTGCATAATTCACAGCGGATACGAAATAACAACATTCAAATCATGTACTACATTACATGTAAAGTTGTTCAACAACCAAAAGAAAACATAGTAAACATCCCATCCCGATGTTACATCTATCAGAGCACGACCCACTAAGGAGACTACACTAGACTCCAAGCACTAGCTTCTACTCAATCACTGCTCGTTACCTGAAAAATAGTTGTAAGGGTGAGTTTCTCAATCGATATAATAAGCATTATAAATTAACATGTAATGCCAAGTAATTTCACACATTCATCACCCTAATCAGATCATACATTCAGCAGCGGCAACATCAACTAAAATCATACTCAACTCAACCACAAACACACGTATAATATTGGAATACAT